>NW_027311011.1:17500-37851 GCF_047496795.1 Chiloscyllium punctatum | reverse complement strand
CCCCCCCTCTCTCCCCCCCCCCCTCTCCCCCCCCCCCCCCCTCACTGACAGGACACTGTGAGGGTGGTGGAGCTTGGAGTGGACCCTTTTACAAACAGCAGTAACACCAGCAGCAGTTGGGACCTGAGCAGCTCCTTCTTCTTCGCTGGCACCGTCATCACCACCATCGGTAAAAACACCCCCCCCCCACAACACCCCCCCCCACAACACCCCCCCCACAACACCCCCCCCCACAACACCCCCCCCCACAACACCCCCCCCCACCCTCCCCTCAACCCCTCCGGCCCACCCCCCCCACCCTCCCCTCAACCCCCCCCCCCCACCCTCCCCTCAACCCCCCCCCCCACCCTCCCCTCAACCCTCCGCCCCACCCCCCCACCCTCCCCTCAACCCCCCCCCCCCACCCTCCCCTCAACCCTCCGGCCCCCCCCCCCACCCTCCCCACAACCCCCCCCCACCCTCCCCCCCCTCAACCCCCACATCCCCCCACCCTCCCCACAACCCCCCCCACCCTCCCCCCCTCAAACCCCCGCATCCCCCCCACCCTCCCCACAACACCCCCCCACCCTCCCCCCCTCAAACCCCCGCATCCCCCCCCCCACCCTCCCCACAACCCGCGCCCCCCCCCACCCTCCCCACAACCCCCCCCTCCCCCAGCCCACCCCCACCCACCCTCCCCTCAACCCCCCTACCCCCTCACCTCCACCTGCCTCCCCTCTACTCCCCCACCTCCCCACCCTCCCCTCAACCCCCCTACCCCCCACCTCCCCCCACCCTCCCCTCAACCCCCCCTACCCCCCACCTCCCCCACCCTCCCCTCAACCCCCCTACCCCCCACCTCCCCCCACCCTCCCCTCAACCCCCCGGCCCACCCCCACCCACCCTCCCCTCTACCCCCCACCTCCCCCACCCTCCCCTCAATCCCCCCCCCCCAGCCCCCCCCCCCCACCTCCCCCACCCACCCCTCAACCCCCCAGCCCCACCCCACCTCCCCATGCCTCCCCTCAACACCCCCCCCCCCACCCCGGCCCACCCCCACCCACCCTCCCCCTCAACCCCCCGGCCCACCCCCACCCACCCTCCCCTCAACCCCCCCCCCAGCCCCCCCTACCTCCCCCACCCTCCCCTCAATCCCCCCACCAGCCCCCTCCACCTCCCCCACCCATCCCTCAACCCCCCTACCCCCCCCACCTCCCCCGCCTCTCCTCAGCCCCCCTAACCTCCCCACCTCCCCGCCTCCTCTCAGCCCGCCTAACCCCCTATCTCCCCCTGCCTCCCCTCAGCCCCCCTACCACCCCCACCTCCCCTCAGCCCCCCTACCCCCCACCTCCCCTGCCTCCCCTCAACCCCCCTACCCCCCCACCTCCCACTGCCTCCCCTCAGCCCCCCTACCCCCCCCCCACCTGCCCCTGCCTCCCCTCAGCCCCCCTACCCCCCCACCTCCCACTGCCCCCTCTCATACCCCCGGCCCACCCCCAATTTCCCCCTGCCTCCCCTCAGCCCCCCTACCCCCCCACCTCCCCTGCCCTCCCTCAACCCCTCCACCCACCCTCGACAACCCTTCCAACAAACCCCCTCAACAAATTCCCATTAACAATCACACAGCAACCCCTCCACCCCAATAACCCCCCAACCCCCATCCCAAATACCTCCCACCTCAATCCCCCCCAACCAACCCCCATCCCAACCCCCCACCCCAATAACCCCCCAACCCCCATCCCAAATACCTCCCACCTCAATCCCCCCCAACCAACCCCCATCCCAACCCCCCACCCCAATAACCCTCCCAACCCCCATCCCAAATGCCTCCCACCTCAATCCCCCCCAACCAACCCCCATCCCAACCCCCCCACCCAATAACCCCCCAACACCCATCCCAAACACCTCCCACCTCAACCCCCCCACCCCAATAAACCCCCCACCCCAATATCCCCCAACCTCCATCCCAAACACCTCCCACCTCAACACCCCCTCAACCAACCCCATTCCAACTTCCCCCACCCCAATAACCCCCCCAACCCCCATCCCAAACACGTCCGACCTCAACCCCCCCAACCAACCCCATCCCAACCCCCCACCCCAATAACCCTCCCAACCCCCATCCCAAATGCATCCCACCTCAATCCCCCCCAACCAACCCCCATCCCAACCCCCCCACCCAATAACCCCCCAACACCCATCCCAAACACCTCCCAACTCAACCCCCCACCCCAATAAACCCCCCACCCCAATATCCCCCAACCCCCATCCCAAACACCTCCCACCTCAACACCCCCTCAACCAACCCCATTCCAACTTCCCCCACCCCAATAACCCCCCCAACCCCCATCCCAAACACCTCTCACCTCAACCCCCCCAACCAACCCCATCCCAACCCCCCACCCCAATAACCTCCCCAACCCCCATCCCAAATACCTCCAACCTCAATCCCCCCAACCAACCCCACCCCAATCCCCCCACCCCAATAACCTCCCCAACCCAAACACCTCCCACCTCAACATCCCTCAACCAACCCCATCCCAATCCCCCCACCCCAATAACCTCCCCCAACCCCCAACCCAAACACCTCCCACCACAACCTCCCCAACCAACCCCCATCCCAACCCCCCACCCCAATAACCTCCCCCAACCCCCATCCCAAATACCTCCCACCTCAATCCCCCCCAACCAACCCCCATCCCAACCCCCCCACCCAATAACCCCCCAACACCCATTCCAAACACCTCCCACCTCAACCTCCCTCAACCAACCCCATCCCAATCCCCCCACCCCAATAACCTCCCAACCCCCATCCCAAACACCTCCGACCTCAACCCCCCCTCAACCAACCCCATCCCAATCCCCCCACCCCAATAACCCCCCCAACCCCCATCCCAAACACCTCCCACCTGAACCCCCCCTCAACCATCCCCATCCCAACCCCCCCACCCAAATAACCTCCCCAACCCCCATCCTAACACCTCCCACCTCAACCCCCCTCAACCAACCCCATCCCAACCCCCCACCCCAATAACCCCTCCAATCCCCATCCCAAACATCTCCCACCTCAACCCCCCCTTAACCAACACGTCAATCGCCCCCAACCTCCCCCCCCAAAACCATTCCCAGCCCAACCACACCCACTCCAACCACTGGACTCACCACATAAACACAGCGGCTCCAAGAGCAGCTCAGAAGCTGGGAATCCTGCAGCGAGTAACTCCCCTCCTGACTCCCCCCTCAAAGCCTGTCCCACCATCGACAAGTCAGGAGGGTGAGGGAATACTCCCCACTTGCCCCTGGATGGGGGGCAGCTCCAACAACACTCGGGAAGCTCGACACCATCCTGGGACAAAGCAGCCCCCACTCGATTGGCACCACATCCCTACTCCCTCCGCCCCCCCCCCCCAAACGCTCAGTAACAGCAGGGTGTACCAGCTACAAGAGGCAGTGCAGAAACTCACCCAAAGATCCTCAGGCAGCACCTTCCAAACCCACGAGCACTTCCATCCAGAAGGACAAGGGGCAGCAGATACAGGGGAACACCATCCCCCTGCAAGTTCCCTTCCGAGCCCCTCACCATCCTGGCTGGGAAATATATCGCCATTCCCTCAGTGTGGCTGGGTCAGAATCCAGGAATTCCCTCCCTAAGGGGCACTGTGGGTCTTACCCACAGCACATGGACTGCAGCGGGTCAGGCTCACCCCCATCTGCTCAATGGGGCAACTAGGGACGGGGCGATAAATACTGGGCCCAGCCAGTGATGCCCGTGTCCCATGGGTGAGTTAACAAGAAGCCAATCAGGATCCTGTTGCTGGCTAAATCTGACTGTGTGCACTTATCCAAGTGGCACGCCATCTACAGACAATCTCCTCCACTGCTGGATGAAGCAGCTGTGTAAACACCACACACACTGAGAGTCAGTAACTTACAGTCATAGAGTCCTACAGTGTGGGAACAGACCATGTGGTCCAACCAATCCGTGCCAAACATAACCCCAAACTAAACTAGTCCCACCTGCCTGCTCCTGGCCCAGATCCCTCTAAACTCTTTCCTATTCATGTCCTTATCCAAATATCTTCTCAATGTTGTAACTGTAACCTCAATCCACCACTTTCTTGGGAAGTTCATTCCACACACCAATGACCCTTTGAGAGGTTTGAGTACATTTGTAGCTCAGGCTGAGGTTCTGGATGTAGGGTTGCTCGCTGAGCCGGAAGGTTCATTCTCAGATGTTTCGTCACCGTACTAGGTAACATCATCAGTGAGCCTCCGAATGAAGCACTCCAACCGAAGAATGGGAAATGACATCACCATAAAAAACGATGTCACCACAGGAAATGGCATCACCAACCAAGGAAACCTAAACATAGAAGTAGAAAGCGGGCTACACCACCAGTGCTTCATTCGGGGGCTTACTGATGATGTTACCACAGATGGTGACGAAACGTCTGAAAACGAACCTTCTAGCTCAGCGAGCAAACCTGCATCCAGAACGAACCACCCTCTGTGTAAAAAAATACCCCACGTGTTTTGTTTTAAAACTGTCTCCTCTCACCTTAAAAATGTGTCCCCAATCTTGAAATCCCTCACCCCAGGGAAACGGTATCTACCAATAACTCTACCTCATGATTTTATAAACTTCTATAAGGTCACCCCTCAACCTCCTACACTCCAGTGAAAACAGGCCCAGCCTGTCCAGCCTCTCTTTATAACTCAAACCTTTCTTACCCGGCAACATCCTGGTAAATCTCTTCTGAACCCTCTCCAGCTTAATAATATCCTTCCCTTAACGGGGAGACCAGAAACCCGACACAGTAATTCAGAAGAGGCCTCAGCAACTTGCTGTGAACAAGAGCAGCAATTCCTTCCACAGCTTTTGGTTTCCGAAAGAATGGTTACATCCTGTTTGTGAGTCTGCAATTGAAGATATGGAGCTACACACTCCATAACCCTCCACCCCTGATTTCTCTCTGGTTCCCAATATCCAGGTTTCGGGAACATCTCACCCAAGACGGAAGGGGGGGGGGGGGGGGGGGGGGGGGGGGGGGGGGGGGGGGGGGGGGGGGTGGGGGGGGGGGGGAAGATTTTCTGCATTATCTACGCCCTGGTCGGTATTCCGATGTTTGGCTTTCTCCTAGCTGGAGTAGGAGACCAGCTGGGATCCGCTCTGGGTCAGCTGATTGGGAAAGTCGAAGATATTTTCCTCGTGAGTTTTATTGAGAAACTAGATGGTACCATCCTTTGCCCCCCCCCCTCTGCCCCCTGCTGGTCTCTTAGCTCCACATCCCCTCAAAACCTCATCACCTGACATCCCCCGACCTTGGAGAGGGTACTCTGTGGGTGTAGCTGTTGCTCCTGAACTCGGATATCGGTTGGCTATGCTGGGACTTTGTCTTCCCCTGGAGCGTAGGAGAAAGGGGTGTGCTTATAGAGGTGTACAAAATCATGAGAGGCTTAGATAATGTAGAATGCAGACAGTTTTTCTCATAGTCCAAAGGGGAGTCCAAAATGAGAGGGGATAGGTTTAAGGTGAGAGGGGAAGAGATACAAAAGTGTCCAGAAGGGCAATTTTTTCACACAGAAGGTGGTGAATGTCTGGAAAAGGGTGCCAGAGGTAGTGAGGGAAGCGAGTACAATTTTGTCCTTTAAGTAGCATTTAGACAGGTTCATGGATGGGATAGGTATGGAGGGATATGGACCAAATACTGGCAAATGGGACTAATTTAATTGCAAAACATGGGCAGCATGGGCCAGTTGGGCCAAAGGGCCTGTTTTCATGCTGTACCCCTCTTGACTTAATCCTCATTTAAAGTCGTGGTTGGCGTCTTTAATTGAAACAACTTTAAATGAATCATAGGTTCCCATAGGGATCAATGTAAAAGCCAGGGTTGGATTCCTGTGGACATTCTTTAGTCTGGGAGAAAAAAATGCACAAGTTGCAACACTGACACAAAATTAGGCAGCACTCTGCATCCATAACAGAATTTACTTATAAAATTGAATATTTCACTAAATGCCAAATAATTAAATTGAAATGCAGTATATCCTGAAAAATATTTAAAAACATCTATTGTTCGATTGACCAGACTCCATCTAGTGGGGAAGGAGAGTCAGTGTGGGAAAGGGGTTGCACTGCTACACACCTGCCACTAGTGGGAGATATTCTGCACCACGTTCTGATTGGTGCCAGTGGAATGGAGTGGCTGAGGGCAAGAAGAGAAGGCAGGAGGCTAAATCAAGACAGGGGGCAGATGTAGGCAAGGTTTGGGAGGGCAGACTGGCCGGTGTTTAGTGGCATATATCAGAAAATGACCCTCCGACAGTGTCCACTCCCTCAGCACTGACCCTCCGACAGCGCAGAGCTCGCTCAGCACTGACCCTCCGACAGTGCGGCACTCCCTCAGCACTGACCCTCCGACAGTGCGGCGCTCCCTCAGCACTGACCCTCTGACAGTGCCCACTCCCTCGGCACTGACCCTCCGACAGTGCAGCATTCCCTCGGCACTGACCCTCTGACAATGCCCACTCCCTCAGCACTGACCCTCCGACAGTGCCCACTCCCTCGGCACTGACCCTCTGACAGTGCCCACTCACTCAGCACTGACCCTCCAATAGTGCGGCACTCCCTCAGCACTGACCCTCTGACAGTGCCCACTCCCTCAGCACTGACCCTCCGACAGTGCCCACTCCCTCAGCACTGACCCTCCGACAGTGTGGAGCTCCCTCAGCACTGACCCTCCGACAGTGCCCACTCCCTCGGCACTGACCCTCCGACAGTGCGGCGCTCCCTCAGCACTGACCCTCCGACAGTGCCCACTCCCTCAGCACTGACCCTCCGACAGTGCCCACTCCCTCAGCACTGACGCTCCGACAGTGCCCACTCCCTCAGCACTGACCCTCCGACAGTGCCCACTCCCTCAGCACTGACCCTCCGACAGTGCCCGCTCCCTCAGCACTGACCCTCTGACAGTGCCCACTCCCTCAGCACTGACCCTCCGACAGTGCCCCCTCCATCAGTGTTTGTTGTCATGGTGAGTTGGGAGACTGTAAAATGTTCCGATTCTGTCCTGCCACTGTCTGAACGCTCTCGACCTTTCTTTTCCAGCGATGGAAGGTATCCCCGACTCTCATCCGGGTTCTCTCCACCCTGCTCTTCATCCTGATTGGCTGCCTGATGTTTGTCTTCTGCCCTGTGCTGGTTTTCCGCTGGATGGAGGATTGGCCGCTCCTGGACTCCGCCTACTTTGTCGTGGTCACCCTGACCACCATCGGATTCGGGGATTACGTGGCAGGTGAGGGCAGGGCGGGGTGGGGCACGTTGGCACCACGAGGGCGCAGTGGGCCCAGGGATCTCCGGGCTGGAGGGACCAAGTTGGCGTCGCCCGGGGACGGGGTGTGGGCATGGGGTCACCATTCTGCCTGAAGCTGTTGACTCTTCCTCACCCGAGTCCCAGCATGCTCCTGGGCCGAGGCCAGAGGTCAAAGAGCATCTCCAAACCTTGACCCCCCTGATAGCCTGGCCCAATGACCCCTCAGAATCAGTTGAGTGAACCTTCTTCGAACTGCATTCTTCTTGAGACCAGGACCGTCCACACGGTACGCTGAATATCGTGTCGCCAACACCTTACGGCAGAGACGTCTTCCCTTTTATACTCCATTCCCCTCTCTTTCACCACCAAGGGTCCATTCTCTCTCCTACTCACTCCCTGGACCTGTATTCTAACTCTCTGTGCTGCAGGACACCCAGATCCCTCTGTAATGCAATGTTCTGCCACCTCTCTCCTTCCTAATAACTTTGGGTTTTTTTTTAATCCGGTCCCAGTGGGCGGCTTCACTCTCGTCAACAGCTTCCTGCCCCACCCCCGCCACCTCACGCAACCTTCCTGTATCCCTCGCGTCCCCGTCACTTCGCAACCTACTGGTCGCGTTGTTTATGGAACCGACCGCTGAGGATTCCCCTCTCCGCGTTCTTGGGGGGGGGATAACTCCCACCAGCCCCCTTGAGGTGGGGGAGACGGAAATCCGAACTTAGCGGAAACTCGCAAAGCCATTCCTGCAACTGTGCCAAGGTGGGGAGTGTTACCCAGCCCCTGTGGTGCCCGTCGACAAGCCTTCTCCTCTGTGGACTGGGTCTTCGAGGCCATTCGGCCCAGACTGGTGGAGGATATCAGCACACCGGTCTCAGCAAGGAGAGACTTTCAACTTAACTTAAGATATAGCTTGTTGCTTCCGATGAAGAGTTACCTGGACCTGAAATGTTCGCTCCCTCTCTCTCCACGGATGCTGCCTGACCTGCTGGGATTTCCAGTATTGGTTGCCTTCTGTATGGACTCCAGCACCTGTAGTAACTTGCCCCTAAGCCGGCGCTGAGACCTCAGACCCCACCAGCTTCCCGATTCAAGCTCCTCTATTCACTCCCTAACACCGTCCACTTTGAACAGGGAGGAGGCAGAACGCTGCGCTACAGAGGGATCTGGCATCCTCCGATTCGATTCAATTCTCTACGGTGTGGAAACAGGCCTTTCGGCCCAGCGCACCCACCCTCCGAAGAGTAACCCACCCAGACCCATTTCCCTCTGACTAATGCAGCTAGCACTCTGGGCAATTTAGCGTGGCCAGTTCACCTTTTGGAGACACAGGGACAGTGTGCAAACTCCACACAGACAGTCACCCTGAGGCTGGAATCGAACCCTGGTCCCCAGCGCTGGGGGGGCAACAGTGAGAGCCACCCTGCCGCCTTCAATAATGTCTCGAACACTATTTCCCCTCAGAACGTGTACAGGTTTTTTTTTGCTCCCTGCAGCTTTTTAACCCCACAGTTATACATTCAGTTAGAGAGCAGCAATTATATTTGTCACTACCCTGTCTCTCGCGAAATCTCGCAGATTCAGACGTCTCTTTCTCACAACCTTTCCAGAACACATTCTCCTCGGAGAGGGGTAGCACTGCCGGTGCTGGAGGTTCGAGTTGAAGAGGTGCGGCGCTGGAAAAACGCAGGAGGTCAGGCAGCATCCGAGGAGCAGGAGAATCGACGTTTCGGGCACCGTCTCTTCATCTCTCCTGCTGCTCGGACGCTGCCTGACCTGCTGCGCTTTTCCAGCGCCGCACCTCTTCGACCTACGTTCTCTTCGGAGATTGGCGATCTCAGGTCTGGAAGCCACTTCTCCATCTTTGACCTCGCCGGGGGCACGTTGTCCTCGCTCAAACCCCGGTAGTTGAGTCCGTTCGCATCATCTGGACCACTTTGATTTCCCTGTTGCAGAGGGAGCCTTCCCCACTTAACGTCGCCCCCTGTAACACCTCCCCTGGGAATATCCATCACGGAAGACATCTGCCCCGTTCAAACAAGAACTTCTCTTCCTTCGGGGGGGGGGGTATCCTGGGATTTCCAGACCAAGCCGATTTCACCTTTTTGACCGTATCCTGAATCCGAGGACGACGGTCTGGTTTGACGGACACTCCTTAACCTCACTCTGCGTCTTTTCTGAACTTGAACGAGACCCTTTCCCTGGGGGGATTGCTGCTGACTTTGCATCTCCTGCATCTCTGGGCTCGACCAATTTGTGTGCAGGCAACAAGGGATCGAGACGTTGCTCGTGGGTTTGGAGTCTTTGGATGGCAAGCTCAAATTTCTGCGATCTGTAGTCAAACGTGCCTCAGAGAGTTCCAAGGGGATGCATTGTGTGTTCCTGTCTCCGTATGAACAGCCATTTTGTTCAGTTTTGTCTTGGTTGGCTCATTGACATTCAGGAACGGAAGGGTGTTCTGCTAACCTTGTGTAGTTCCTGTACTCAGAGAGTAGTCGGGGCGTGGAACGCTCTGCCTGCAACTGTAGTAGACTCACCAAGTTTAAGGGCTTTTAAATGGTCACTGGATAAACGTCCAGATGCAAATGGAATTGTGTAGTTAGATGGGCTTCAGATTGGTTTTAGAAGTTCTGATCTGGAATGTTCTATGACTATTCCTGTTGGGCATACGAAGCAATGACAGCAACACGTACCATCAGAAATTGATTGGTTTTTTCTCCCCCCTGTTATTAGTTCAGGAAGCCTCACGAAATATTTTTAGTGCTGGTCCTCTTGAGCAGTTGGTGGTCAACAGTTTCTTCCTGGACGTGAAGGAGTGGTCAGTGGGCCGAGTGGGATTTTCGCCGAATCGTAAATCCAGGGATCCGGGGTAATAGGGAATCTGGAGTCAAATCCCACTGCGGTGAAATCTGACTTCCATAACAGTCGAGAATAGCCATGAAGCCATTGTTCATAGAATGCTACAGTGTGGTAAACAGGCCCTTCAGCCCAACACGTTCACACCGACCCTCCGAAGAGTAAACCACCCAGACTGATTTCCCTATTACTCTACATTTACCCCTGACTAGCCTACACATCCCTGGTCACTCTGGGACAATTTATCACGGCCAATCCACCCTAACCTGCACATCCCTGGACACTATGGGACAATTTAGCACGGCCAATCCACCCTAACCTGCACATCCCTGGGCACTATGGGACAACTTAGCACGGCCAATCCACCCTAACCTGCACATCCCTGGGCACTATGGGACAATTTAGCCTGGCCAATCCACCCTAACCCGCACATCCCTGGACACTATGGGACAATTTAGCATGGCCAATCCACCCTAACCTGCACATCCCTGAGCACTATGGGACAATTTAGCATGGCCAATCCACCCTAACCTGCACATCCCTGGACACTACGGGACAATTTAGCACGGCCAATCCACCCTAACCTGCACATCCCTGGGCACTATGGGACAATTTAGCACGGCCAATCCACCCTAACCTGCACATCCCGGGACACTATGGGACAATTTAGCACGGCCAATACACCCTACCCGCACATCCCTGGGCATTATGGGACAATTTAGCACGGCCAATCCACCCTAACCTGCACATCCCGGGACACTATGGGACAATTTAGCACGGCCAATACACCCTACCCGCACATCCCTGGGCATTATGGGACAATTTAGCACGGCCAATCCACCCTAACCTGCACATCCCTGGACACTACGGGACAATTTAGCACGGCCAATCCACCCTAACCTGCACATCCCTGGGCACTATGGGACAATTTAGCATGGCCAATCTACCCTAACTTGCACGTCTGTGGACTGTGGGAGGAAACCGGAGCACCCGGAGGAAACCCCACGTAGACACGGGGAGAACGTGCAAACTCCACACAGACAGCCGCCCGAGGCTGGAATCGAACCCAGGTCCCTGGCACAGGAAGGCAGCAGTGCTAACCAGTGAGCCACTGTTGGGAGAAACACCAATCTGGTTCACTTTAGGGAAGGAAACTGCCATCCTTCCCTAGTCTGGGCCTACATGCGACGGCAGAGTCACAGCAACATGGTAGACTCTCAATTGGGCAATAAACCCCCTTGAATGAAAAAAAGTTCTCATCTTGGAACACATTGAATGCCTCCCACTATCTTAATGCTGTTGATGCATACAGCCTCAGAAGTGAGGTACACTGTCAGCTCTGTTGTATTTCTGGTATTATGGAGTTGCTTCTGATCTTGAGAGTTAGTCCACCCAGGGATGTAGTTTCATCTCTGTAGGCTGTAACCTCTGTTCCCTCAGCCTCGGTATTTGATCTGATAGATAGTAACACTCGCCCCTGTATCGAGCATAAAGTTAATGAGGTGCCCATCGATGTAACTAACTTGAACTTGAGATCATTGACTCTCAACTTGCCCTCAATAGTGTGTTGGGTATTTTCTTGACTACTGTTGGCTGTGTTGTGTTATCATCATTGCCTTTTGACTTTTTGCTGCTCTGAATGTCCTAACTCTGCACATTTTCTGAGTAGATTTGGATTTGTAGCAGAGCTGGGCACTGTTTCTGCCTGTGAGGACATTATATTTGTTCCACAGTGCTATAGATCTGTCATGCATATCTTTAGAGTGTTGTACCTTTTAAAGCAGATAGATTCTATTGCTCCCCCCATGGTAAAGTTGTCTTTCTCCTCTCACAATTCCCCTGACAAAGGAGCCATGGCCCGAAAACTTGTGATTTCAAATAAACCTGTTGGACTATAACCTGGTGTCGTGTGACTTCTGACCTTGTCCGAAACTGTCCAACACTGGCATGTCCACATACAATTTATCTGTGAGTCTTCCTGGTTTCTGTTTCTGGAATAATTTTAAAAGCTTTCTCCAAAGCTAAATCTTCTTTAGACTGTAATAGATCTGACAAAGATTCATCACTGTTGTCAAAAAAAAATTGTTCCCTTCGGAATTCCGATTTCAAAGCTCAATTGTCACACTTTTCCACTAATTCATTAATGAAAGTATCTATGGATTCCTCTTCCGTCAATTTTTTCTCCTTCAAGAATTTTAGTTCAAAGTAATAATTAACAGCTTGAATGTATCTCTGCCTTCTTCTATTGTTAGGGAGTTTATAACATCATCATCTAAGGGACTGATCAAATGCAATAGTGTATTTACGTGTTCATTGTGAATTTTGAAGCAATCCTGCATTTTAAGAACTGTTTTCTCCAAGATGTTCAACCTTGTGTTTTGTTTGACCCATCTCTGAAAATTAAGTCATCAAGACGACATTATTTCTCCTGCTGTTTTCTTCCTAACATGCTTATTTATTTTTCTTCCCTTTAAAGTTGTTTTAAATCTACAGTGTCTCGATACTGGTTGCAATCTGCTGGCTTTTAACTTATTAATCGTGCAGTGTAGTAACTTACTGTGCTGACAAGGATCGATAATTCTGCAGTTTGAAATGCTGCCTTCTCCCCCTTGTTTTAAGCTCAATTACTTGTTCCTTCTAATAAAGTTTCAATTCTGTATTCTGTATTCATGCGAGTGTAGAGTATTCCGCTCCTTCCAAAGTTTTCGTTTCTGTTGGAGAGAGAGAGAGACGCTGTATCTCTGCGTTGCTCGCTGGGGATTTTCCCACCTCGTTTTGCTATCAAAATGGTGGCATCCTGAGGGCAAAATGGAGGCCTTCCCACTGACGGCCACTTCAATGGAAGTTGCCCACTTCTTCCGGGGGGGGGGGGCAAAGCGGGTGCTTTCCCACCCTCCTGCAGACTAACACCGAGCGCACGTCCATTTTGCTGATTTTTAGGGGCAGGCTGTTGCAGTCTTGATTAATTCTCTCGCCCAAATCCAGGCCACCCAACGTCATCGCCGTCTCAAAATTCTTCCAATCAGCATCTTAGATTTTGTCTTTTCAGTCCCCTTTTACGCCTGATCAGCCCAGATGCTGTGTCCTTAATTCACGTAATTATCATTGACTTTACTCCTGTAGCTACGCCTCTCGGTGCCCTCCAGTGATGGCGTTGGTGCTCACTACAACCGGTAAGTGCCCTGTTATTTTTACTTCTACCCCCGTCTTCTGTGCTGCTAACTTCCGCCCCCCCCCCTTACCCCAATCTATGGGCACTCTTCCAAAGACCTTTATTGTCAGAATACTGAAGTGCTTGCCTCACCTCTGACCCTCAACTTAGATTACCCACAGTGCAAGTAGAGGCCATTGGGCCCATCTGGCCTGCACCGATTCGCTGGAGAAAATCCCACCCTATCACCAGGGCCCCTCACCTGCACACTGCAGAAGAATTTAATCAAGGCCAATCCACCCTAACCTGCCAATCTTTGGGTAATTTAGCACGGCCAATCCACCCTAACCTGGCAATCTTTGGGTAATTTAGCACGGCCAATCCACCCTAACCTGCTCATCTTTGGGTAATTTAGCACGGCCAATCCACCCTAACCTGCTCATCTTTGGGTAACTTAGCACGGCCAATCCGCCCTAACCTGGCAATCTTTGGGTAATTTAGCACGACCAATCCACCCTAACCTACACATCTTTGGGTAATTTAGCACGACCAATCCACCCTAACCTGGCAATCTTTGGGTAATTTAGCACGGCCAATCCGCCCTAACCTACACAACTTTGGGTAATTTAGCACGGCCAATCCACCCTAACCTGGCAATCTTTGGGTAATTTAGTACGGCCAATCCGCCCTAATCTGCTCATCTTTGGGTAATTTAGCACGGCCAATCCACCCTAACCTGCTCATCTTTGGGTAATTTAGCACGGCCAATCCACCCTAACCTGGCAATCTTTGGGTAATTTAGCACGACCAATCCACCCTAACCTGGCAATCTTTGGGTAATTTAGCACGGCCAATCCACCCTAACCTGGCAATCTTTGGGTAATTTAGCACGGCCAATCCACCCTAACCTGCTCATCTTTGGGTAATTTAGCACGGCCAATCCACCCTAACCTGCTCATCTTTGGGTAACTTAGCACGGCCAATCCGCCCTAACCTGGCAATCTTTGGGTAATTTAGCACGACCAATCCACCCTAACCTGGCAATCTTTGGGTAATTTAGCACGGCCAATCCGCCCTAACCTACACAACTTTGGGTAATTTAGCACGACCAATCCACCCTAACCTGGCAATCTTTGGGTAATTTAGTACGGCCAATCCGCCCTAATCTGCTCATCTTTGGGTAATTTAGCACGGCCAATCCACCCTAACCTGCTCATCTTTGGGTAATTTAGCACGGCCAATCCACCCTAACCTGGCAATCTTTGGGTAATTTAGCACGACCAATCCACCCTAAGCTGCCAATCTTTGGGTAATTTAGCACGGCCAATCCGCCCTAACCTACACAACTTTGGGTAATTTAGCACGGCCAATCCACCCTAACCTGGCAATCTTTGGGTAATTTAGCACGACCAATCCACCCTAACCTGCCAATCTTTGGGTAATTTAGCACGGCCAATCCACCCTAACCTGGCAATCTTTGGGTAATTTAGCACGGCCAATCCACCCTAACCTGCTCATCTTTGGGTAATTTAGCACGGCCAATCCACCCTAACCTGGCAATCTTTGGGTAATTTAGCACGACCAATCCACCCTAACCTGCCAATCTTTGGGTAATTTAGCACGACCAATCCACCCTAACCTGGCAATCTTTGGGTAATTTAGCACGGCCAATCCGCCCTAACCTACACAACTTTGGGTAATTTAGCACGGCCAATCCACCCTAACCTGCTCATCTTTGGGTAATTTAGCACGACCAATCCACCCTAACCTGGCAATCTTTGGGTAATTTAGCACGGCCAATCCGCCCTAACCTACACAACTTTGGGTAATTTAGCACGGCCAATCCACCCTAACCTACACATCTTTGGGTAATTTAGCACGACCAATCCACCCTAACCTGGCAATCTTTGGGTAATTTAGCACGGCCAATCCGCCCTAACCTACACAACTTTGAGTAATTTAGCACGGCCAATCCACCCTAACCTGGCAATCTTTGGGTAATTTAGCACGGCCAATCCGCCCTAATCTGCTCATTTTTGGGTAATTTAGCACGGCCAATCCGCCCTAATCTGCTCATCTTTGGGTAATTTAGCACGGCCAATCCGCCCTAATCTGCTCATTTTTGGGTAATTTAGCACGGCCAATCCGCCCTAATCTGCTCATTTTTGGGTAATTTAGCACGGCCAATCCGCCCTAATCTGCTCATTTTTGGGTAATTTAGCACGGCCAATCCGCCCTAATCTGCTCATTTTTGGGTAATTTAGCACGGCCAATCCGCCCTAATCTGCTCATTTTTGGGTAATTTAGCACGGCCAATCCGCCCTAATCTGCTCATCTTTGGGTAATTTAGCACGGCCAATCCGCCCTAACCTGCCCACCTTTGGGTAATTTAGCACGGCCAATCCGCCCTAACCTGCCCACCTTTGGGTAATTTAGCACGGCCAATCCGCCCTAACCTGCCCACCTTTGGGTAATTTAGCACGGCCAATCCGCCCTAACCTACACAACTTTGGGTAATTTAGCACGGCCAATCCGCCCTAACCTGCTCATCTTTGGGTAATTTAGCACGGCCAATCCACCCTAACCTGGCAATCTTTGGACTTTGGACAGCGTGCATCCATCCAGTCAACATACAAACTCCACACAGGTAGTTGCCCAAGATTGCTTTCAAACCCAGGTCCCTGCTGCTCTGATGTAACAGTGCTAACCACTGAGCGACCAGATGACTCTGCTTCACTGGGCACTTCAGAGGTACAGTCAGTAATTTTGCAGATGACTCCAAAATTGGACGGTGTAGTGGACAGCAAAGAAGATTACCTCAGATTACAACGGCATGTTGATCAGACGGGCCAGTGGGCTGAGAAGTGGCAGATGGAGTTTAATTCAGATAAATGCGAGGTGCTCCATTTCGGGAAAGCAAATCTTAGCAGGACTTATACACTTAATGGTAAGGTCCTGGGGAGTGTTGCTGAACAAAGAGACCTTGGAGTGCAGGTTCATAGCTCCTTGAAAGTGGAGTCTCAGGTAGGTAGGATAGTGAAGAAGGCGTTTGGTATGCTTTCTTTTATTGGTCAGAGTGTTGAGTACAGGAGTTGGGAGATCATGTTGCGGCTGGACAGGACATTGGTTAGGCCACTGTTGGAATATTGTGTGCAATTCTGGTCTCCTTCCTATCGGAAAGATGTTGTGAAACTTGAAAGGGTTCAGAAAAGATTTACAAGGATGTTGCCAGGGTTGGAGGATCTGAGCTACAGGGAGAGGCTGAACAGGCTGGGGCTGTTTTCCCTGGAGCGTCGGAGGCTGAGGGGTGACCTTATAGAGGTTTATAAAATCGTGAGGGACATGGATAGGGTAAATAGACAAGGTCTTTTCCCTGGGATGGGGAATTAGAGGACATTGATTTAGGGGGAGAGGGGAAAGATACAAAAGAGACCTAAGGGGCAACCTTTTCATGCAGAGGGTGGTACGTGTATGGAATGAGCTGCCAGAGAATGTGGTGGAGGTTGGTACAATGACAACATTTAAGAGGCATTTGAATGGGTATATGAATAGGAAGGGTTTGGAGGGATATGGGCCGGGTGCTGGCAGGTGGGACTAGATTGGGTTGGGATATCTGGTCGGCCTGGACGGGTTGGACCGATGGACTGTGCTGTACATCTCTATGACTGTGAGACTCTGTGGTCCAATGGTTTGTTTTCCCTAGTGTGTGACCTTGAAATAAGGGTCACAAATTGACCACGATGTTGCCTACCCCTGCAAAATGAGCTACTTCCCACCTGCTAATTGCTGGTGCAGATTGCGACATATAAACGTCCTGTCTGTACAGTTTGATTTGTAATAGTAGAGGGGAAGATTGGCACAGTGGCTCAGTGGTCAGCACTGTTGCTTCACGATGCTAGGGTTCCCAGGTTCGATTCCAGCCTCCGTGACTGCACCAATAAGGAAAGGTTTGGATGGATATGGAGCAGGCAGGTGGGAGAAGTTGAGTTTGGGATGATGGACTGAAAGGTTTGCCTGTGTGGAGTTTGCACGTTCTCCCTGTGTCCGTGTGGGTTTGGTTAGATTCCCTACAGTGTGGAAACAGGCCCTTTGGCCCTCCAAGTCCACACTGATCCTCCAAAGAGTAACCCAACCAGACCCATTCCCCTACTTCATGTTTACCTCTGACTAATGCACCTAACACTATGGGACAATTTAGCACGGCCAATCCACTCTAACCTGCACATCCCTGGGCACTATGGGACAATATAGCACGGCCAATCCACCCTAACCTGTACATCCCTGGGCACTATGGGACAATTTAGCACGGCCAATCCACCCTAACCTGCACATCCCTGGGCACTATGGGACAATTTAGCACGGCCAATCCACCCTAACCTGCACATCCCTGGGCACTATGGGACAATTTCCCACGGCCAATCCACCCTAACCTGCACATCCCTGTGCACTATGGGACAATTTCCCACGGCCAATCCACCCTAACCTGCACATCCCTGGGCACTATGGGACAATTTAGCAATGGCCAATCCCAACCTAACCTGCACATCTTTAGACTGTGGGAGGAAACTGAAGCACCCGGAGGAAACCCACACAGACACGGGGAGAATGCCCAAACTCCACACAGACAGTTGCCCGAGGGTGGGATCGAACCCGGGTCTCACGAAAATCCCCCCCATATCAGGCAACATCCTGGCAAACCTTATCTGTACGCTCTCCAACGCGTCCACATCCTTCTGGGTCGGGTGGTACCCAGAGCAGTACGCAATGGCCATGTTAAATTACCCTCCGGTGTGTCCAGGGATGGGCGAGCTGGGTAGGTTAGCCTTGGGAAATGCCGGGTTACAGTGATGGGGTAATGAGGTGGGTCTGAATGGGATGCTTTTCGGAGCATCAGTGTGGACCCGATGGGCCGAATGGCCTGCTTCCACACTGTTGGGATTCTATTCTATTCTAGTTACTCTGTGTGTGTGTCTGTGTGTGTATCTGTGTGTATCTATGTGTGGTGTGTGAGCGTGAGTGTGTGTGTGTGTTGTGTCTGTGTGTGTGTGTGTCTTGTGTTATGTCTGCATGTGTGTGTTGGTGTCTGTGTGTGTCTGTGAGTATGTGTCTGTGTGTGTCAGTGTCTGCGTGCGTGTGTCAGTGTCTATGTGTGTCTGTCAGTGTGTCAGTGTATGTGTGTGTCTGTGTGTGTGTCAGTGTATGTGTGCGTGTCTGCATATGTGTATGTGTGTGTCTGTGTGTGCGCCTGTGTCAGTGTCCATGTGTGTGTCAGTGTATGTGTGTCTGTGTGTCTGTATGTGTGTGTGTGTCTGTATGTGTGTGTCAGTGTATGTGTGTGTCTGTGTCTGCGTGTGTGTGTATGTGTGTGTCTGTGTGTCAGTGTATGTGTGTGTGTCTGTGTGTGCGTGTGTGTGAGGGAGTGGGAGGAATCCTATGAGCTATTCGATGATACAGTGACATTAGTTTTAACCAGCCTCTAGACTAACCAGCACAAAGTCAAACCCCGCGATGTCCCAGCATTTATAGCAAAGACAGTGATGTACACCCCCCTCTGCATTACATTTCTATTACCTAGTATCGATTTTAGGAGGTGCGTTGACGTTTTTGAGGAGGCCTTTAAGGGGACGTGGTCGCCTCGGAGTTTGACTTGGTCAGGGTTGACCGCAATGAGGCGCGCCTCGTGATTGCGCAGAATATTCAATTAACCGGCACAATCCTGCCCCCCCCCCCCGCGAGGTGCCTGTTCATAAGGAGTGTGTGAAACCTCAATCCCACCCCCCCCCCCCCCCTTTCTCATTTACGGTCCCTCCTGGTCCAATGCAATTTCCCGATGGCACATGGACGCTGCCTGACTCGATTGAGATCTTGCTGCAAATCCACTTCGTGAGAGGAATTTGTGGATGTGTCGAGTATCTCACCTTCCCGGGATAGGTGGGGGGGGATTGAGACTGCCCCCCCCCCCGACGCACGGCCGGGTCAAAAGCCACGAAACCCGAGGATCACCAACCACTTTGAGCAGGAGAAATCAAGACGCGAAATGGAAAGAACAGTGGTCACTGTAAATCGGAAACGACGACGGGAAGGCTTCTTGGAAAGGCTCGACAAAGTTCTGAGGAAGGGTCACCTCGAGATCCCCCCCCCCCCCACACGCCCCCCGAAACCTTAACTCCAACTCCTCTCCGCAGATGCTGCCAGAGTTTTTCCCCAGCGACAACACATTTTCTGGTTGCAAAGGTTTAACGTCAGGGAAGGTCCTGACGGAACTCAGGATCGGACATCTCGGAGAAAACATTTTTCGTTTTGAAGTTTAACTCCCCCCCCCCCCCCCAAATCCCGAGGCGAAGAAGCGAATACACTGTTGCATTCGTTCAGTCCAATAGCAGACTAGGAAGGGGGGAGAACCTTTGCGGGTTTTATGCGGCGTGTGGTAGCCATGGCAGTGACCGTGCGCGGGTGATTGAGGGGGTTGAAGTCGGCGGGACTGGGTGACGGTCAAGGGAGCCCGACAGTGTCGAGCTTCTCGTGGGTGAGTGTGGTACCTTCATGCACCTGACTTCACTCCAACAAAATGATGCAATGGGGCAGCATGTTCTGGGGAGGTGGTGGGGGGGGGGGGGCGCAGCCAAATGGCTTGTTCTGGTATCTCGGATTTCGGGAAACCACCCGACCTTTGACCGGGCTTGTCTGTCTTCCCCGTCTAGGCGGAGATCCCAAGCGGGTTTACAGAGTCTGGTACAAGCCCCTGGTCTGGTTCTGGATCCTCCTAGGCCTGGCATATTTCGCCGCCATCCTCTCGATGATCGGGGACTGGCTCCGCGTTCTGACCAGGAGGACTCGGGCGGAGGTGAGGATTTCCCGTCGTGAACACCCCCCTCTCTCCCCCCCCCGCCCCCCCAGTGAAGCCACCGTGGATTCACTGCCTCTGTTCCCCCTCCCTCCCTCCCTCCCCAATGCCCCACTCCCAAGGGGGTCCCCGGTCTCAGGTAACACTCGGTAACCCTCCCCTCACCCAGACGGGCGCGCTCCACCGACTCCAACCACCCCCCCTCTCCCCA
>NW_027311011.1:0-15000 GCF_047496795.1 Chiloscyllium punctatum | reverse complement strand
CGACAGGAACACTCCTCGCCAACTACAGACAAGGGGGAGGACATCTGATCCATCTGGGGGGGGGGGGGGGGGGGGGGGTGGGGGTGGTACCCAAGACCCCCAACCTCCTCTTTTGTACCCATTCCCCTTCCCGGTGCCTCATCTTCGATGCCTTGCCAAACCGCCATGCCAGTTGGAGGGGGGTTGGCTAACCCGGAGCAGGGGGTGCTGGGAAACGGGATTTGGGCGGAGCTTCGGCTTTCGGACAGCACGGACGTCGACGGGCTGAAGGGGGGGGGGGGGGGGGGGGGGGGGGGGGGGGGGGGGGGGGGGGGGGGGGGGGGGGGGGGGGGGGGGGGGGGGGGGGGGCTTTTCCCTTACCCGCTCCGTTACCGGACTGAAGAGAGAGTTTGGGGGGTGGCGCCAGAACTGACCAGGTCGGCAACTTAGCCCACCCTTCGCGAGGGGGCCCCCTAACGGGGAGAGGGGAAGGGGAGCTGCCGATGCCTCAAGCCCTCCCTCCCCGCCTCCTCACCTCGGAGCGGCGGGCATCCCCCCCCCCCCCCACCCCACCCTCCCCCCTCCCCCGTCCTGCCCCCCTCAGTCGCTGAAGGTTGAGGTTGTTGGGGGAGCAAGGCGGGTGTCGGGGAGGGCACGGGGTTTGGGCGAGGCATGGTCCGGGCACCATGGGTTGGCACACGGCCAACGGTAGCGATCCGCATCATGGCCTGTCCGTCCATGGGCCCATCCTGAGCTCCGGACCCTGGGGAGTTGGGGAGGGGAGGTTGTGTGTGGGGGAGGGGGTGGGGTGGGGGGGGTGGGAGTGGAGGATTCCCAGGAGAAACGTCTTCACCCAGAGAGTGGGGAAACAACTGAGGCCGAAAACATTGAATGTTTTCGATAGAGTTCTCAGAGTTAAAGGAGAAGGGGTGGGGGCGTGGGTGGGGGCGGGAAGCGGGAACTGGGTTGGTTGATCAGCCCCGGATCCTATTGAATGGGGGTAGCAGGCCCTGAGGGCTGAATGGCTACCTCTACGCTTCCATGACCTTTGACCTCCTTGTGCCATTCGAAACTAGGATGCAATTCAACCCACTGAGCTGTTTGCCAGGGTGAGTTGAAGGCCTTGGTGGGGGGGGGGGGAATTGAAAACATTGACACCCCCCTCCTCCTCACAACCCTGAGCCACAAAAGTCCATGGTAGTATCAGGTTAAGAGGGTGGGCCTAGAGTGAATCAAGCAACAACAGGCTTGGTGAGGCTAGGTAGGCCGAGAGCCTGCACATCTAGGCCTCTCCCACTCTGGCTCGAGGCCGGGTTGCTGGTCGGTGCGGAGCTTTCACCCGGTGGGACGGGGGACGGGGATATCTCCGGAATCCCTCTCTTTAAGTCCCCACTTTTTCACCTCGGATTGGAAAACCGGGAACCACCGCAGGTGGTGGGAAGGAGGGGATGGTGTGCAGCACCGGGGGCAGGGAGAGTGACTCACAGCCCCTGGTTACGACTCCAGGCCCTGGGGTTCTCAGTCCCCGAGCCATGCACAGGTCTGGCCCCTGCTTTTCAGAACCTCTAGGCCCAGTCCTGGGTGGCGCTGGCGAGGGGCAGATGGAAGCTAACACAGGGATTACGTTTACCCCTCCCCCTCGCCCCGCCACCCATTCTCAGTGATTGTTCCCATTTGGGGAGTTCTGAATGAAGCATTGTTCCACAACACTCCGTGACCGTCCATTAGCTCAGGCCGTCTGACTGGGGTGGCATTTATTACCCGTCCCTAACTGCCCCTTGAGAAGTCGCCTTCTCGAACTGCCTCAGTCCAGGCAGGGACTCCCCACAGAGCGTCGAGAGGGAGGGGAATTCCGGGATTCGGATCCGGTGACACTGAAGGAACGTTGGGATGGGGAGTGGCTCGGAGGGGGATCTTGCGGGAGTGGGGTGCCATTCCCGTGTGTCTTCTGCCCGCCCCCCTACGAGTGACGTTACCAGCCCAACACAACCTTCGACCTCCAAGCCAAGATGGCCGTGGATTCACCTTTGACCCGAGATCTGGCATGGTGGGGGGAATAACTCCGACTTCCCCTGGGGGACAGGATAGCGGCGAGGGTGAGGGGGCATGGGGTCGGTGTCTGCATCTGCAATTCTCAGGAAGGATGAGGGGGAAAACGTAGCGATGGGTTGGGGGGGAACCTCATAGAATCTGAGTTCCCTGACTGGGGCTGTTAACCTGGCCCAAACAGGGAGCCCTGGCTGACAGATAGAAACAGGAGTGTCAGGCGGTTCTGACAGCTGGCCCTGAGGGAGCCAGACCAGTGTCAAGGGTCTCTCCTCTGCATGTACATAAGTAATGATTGGTTGCCATCCTCTGGGGAGTTACTTCAGTGGAGACAAGAGAAAGAAAATGCACTTCTGAAGAAATTCTTTTGAGTCGAGGGCTACGCATTTCCGACATCATGCTGTTCCTTGGGAAGTTTGACTCGTTTGATCCCGCCCTCCGAGACTGGGCCCAGTAGCTGGAAACATCGCAATATTCTCTTTCAAGGCAAAGGGGAAGACAGAAGGCGCCGAGTAATTCTGCTCGTGGACCTGCAGCTTTTTCGGTTATTGGGAGCTCAACTTTCCCCCAGGCACCAGATACCAAAACCTTTCAAGAGTTGATGGATTTGGTCAAGGAATATTACGACCTCCTGTAATCCTGAGACTCTATCGATTTTACTCAGCAATTCGAGAACCTGGGGAATTCACATCAGGATTTTTGACTAACTTAAGATGACTAGCACTTTTTTAAAAAATTTGATCATTTTTGGGATGTTGGGGTCGTTGGCTGGGCCCAGGTTTTATTGCCCCGTCCCTAGTTGCCCCCCTTGAGAAGGTGGGGGTGAGCTGCCATCTTGAATCGCTGCAGTCCGTGTGCTGTGGGTTGACCCACAATGTCCCTGAGGGAGGGAATCCCAGGATTCTGACCCAGCCACACTGAGGGAACGGCCGATATATTTCCAAGTCGGGATGGGGAGTGGGGAACTTGCAGGGGGTTGGTGTTCCCATGTACCTGCTGCCCATTTGTCCTTCTGGATGGAATTGGCGGTGGGTTTGGAAGGTGCTGCCTGAGGACCTTTGGGGAGTTGTCTTGTAGCTGGTACACCCTGCTGTTACTGAGCGTCGGTGGGGGGGGAGGGAGTGGGGATGTGGTGCCAATCGAGTGGGGGCTGCTCTGTCCCTGGACGGTGTCGAGCTTCTCGAGTGTTGTTGGAGCTGCCCCCCATCCAGGGGCAAGTGGGGAGTGTTCCCTCACCCTCCTGACTTGTCGATGGTGGGGACAGGCTTTGAGGGGGGAGTCAGGAGGAGAGTTACTCGCGGCAGGATTCCCAACCTCTGAGCTGCTCTTGGAGCCGCTGTGGTGAGTCCAGATGAGATTCCGGTCCATGGTAACCCTCAGGGTGTTGATACTAGGGTGGGGGGTGGAATTCAGTGATGATAAGACTGTTGAATGTCAAGGGGGCGATGGTTAGATTCTCTGCGATTGGAGATGATCATAGTTTGGCAATTGTGATGGATGCTGTATCGTGGGTCTAACCCACAGCAGGCTGACCAGCAGCAGGTCAACTTCTCAAGCCGGGGGGTGGGGCAACTAGGGACGGGCTGACCAGACTGCGATGCTCACAAGTGAATTGAGAAACTAAATGGTCACTCCCATCATCCCCATTTAACCCCTTCTTAGGCAAATATCTCTTGACTTAAAAATGTTTACTGGGTCAGTTACCCACCCTCCAGGTTCCACCCATCTGCGGGGTGGGGGTGAGGTGAGGGGGAAGGTGTCGCGAGAAGTGTAAGCATTCAGGATCTCTGAGGAAAGAAAGGTTCTGTTTTAGACTGTAACACCCCCCATGCCCCCACTGTGCCAATCTGTTCTGACCACAGCCGCCAGGAGGAAGAGGCCTCCCCCAGTGGTCGACATTTTGGATACATCATTCGGTTGGTAAGGACAGGGTTAAGAACCCCCCCCCCCATTTCCGGCACACCTTCCCCAGTCCCCCTACCTTCCCTCGTAAACTCCCTATCCAGCCCAGGTCTGAGGAGGGGACCTGTTTTCTCTCTCCCTCTCTCTCTTTTGCTCACTCCTTGGGGGCAGCCATCGATGGACGCCAATCCCATCCAAACCCACCCCACCTCCCTCCAGGTCACGCAGCGTTTCCCCTCTACCTCCCCATCCCACCCCCAACCCTGGGCTCCCTTCCAAACCCGGCCCTGGGGCCGGGTGCCAAACTGGGCAGCTCTGCCCATCCACCTGCGCCCCTCGTCCTCCCCTTCCAGAGGTCAGACGTGCGTCATGGCTCCAACTGCAACTTCAGGGGGTGAGCTGGGTCATGAGGACGTGGTCATTGGCTTTTTTTTAATTGCCTCCTTCCCCCCCCCCCCACCCAACTGGATCATGGGTGTGGGAGGTAGTCACTAACATCTGGTTAGATGTCTCCCTCACCCCCCTCCACCCCTCTCCCCACCTCGTTTCCAAATCACATGGGCCTGAGGCCTACTGACACAGGCCTGAGGTGGGAGAAGTGGGCATTCTCCTGTTCTGCCCAGTTTGGGACTTCCCTGGCTTTCCCAGCGCCTCCACCCTCCAACGTCAAACTGTGGCACCTGCTCCCAGACTTGAATAATGGTGAGATCCTGATCATATCGGGGTTTCTTTTTCTGAATAGAACATTTGAAATAAAATGGGAAATATCGAGGGTCTGTTTCCTGCTTCATCTCATGTTCCCTGCAGTATCTTTCCCTTTCCCAATTCCACAGCACAAAGGGATTGGGAGAGGACAGCTAAGTGGGAGAAAGAGAGAGGGAGAGCAGGGGGAAGGGATTAGAGACGTGGAGGGAGTGAAGGAGGGAGAGACAGAAGGAGCGTTAGAGAGAGGAGAGAGACAAAGATGGAGATCAGCAAAGAGATATAGAGACACCCAGAGAGAGGAGATAGAGTGGGAGAGGGAAATGGAGAGAGAGGTGGGAGAGTGGGAAAGGGAAATGGACACAGAGGTGGGAGAATGGGAGAGGGAAATAGGAGAGAGAGTGATAGAGAGAGAGAGAGGTGGGAGAGGGAAATAGAAAGGAGGGAGAGTGGGAGAGGGGAATAGAGAGAAAGAAGGGAGAGTGGGAGAGGGGAATAGAGAGAAAGGAGGGAGAGGGAAATACAGAGGAGGGAGAGTGGGAGAGAGAAATAGAGAGAGAGGAGGGAGAGAGAGAGAGGTGGGAGAGAGAAATAGAGAGAGGAGGGAGAGTGGAAGAGAATAATAGAGAAAGAGGAGGGAGAGGGAAATAGAGGAGGGAGAGTGGGAGAGAGAAATAGAAAGAGAGGAGGGAGAGTGGGAAAGAGAAATAGAAAGAGAGGTGGGAGAGAGAAATAGAGAGGGGGAGGGAGAGTGGGAGAGAGAAATAGAGAGGAGGGAGAGTGGGAGAGGGAAATAGAGAGAGAGGAGGGAGAGTGGGAGAGAGAAATAGAGAGAGAGGAGGAATAGTGAGAGAGGGAAATAGAGAGAGAGGAGGGAGAGTCGGAGAGGGAAATACAGAGGAGGGATAGTGGGAGAGAGAAATAGAGAGAGTGGGAGAGAGAAATAGAGATAGGGGAGGGAGAGTGGGAGAGGGAAATAGAGAGGAGGGAGAGGAGGGGATGGAAATAGAGAGAGAGGAGGGAGAGGGGAATAGAGAGAGAGGAGGGACACTGAGAGAGAAATAGAGAGAGAGGAGGGAGAGTGGGGGATGGAAATAGAGAGAGAGGAGGGAGAGTAGGAGAGGGAAATAGAGAGGATGGAGAGTGGGAGAGAGAAATAGAGAGAGAGGAGGGAGAGTGTGAAAGAAAACAGAGGAGGGAGAGTGGGAGAGAGAAATAGAGAGAGAGGAGGGAGAGTGGGAGAGAGAAATAGAAGGAGAGTGGGAGTGAGAAATAGAGGTAGAGAGAAATAGAGAGAGGAGGGAGATTGGGAGAGGGAAATCGAGAGAGAGGAGGGAGAGTGGGAGAGAGAAATAGAAGGAGAGTGGGAGTGAGAAATAGAGGTAGAGAGAAATAGAGAGAGGAGGGAGATTGGGAGAGAGAAATAGAGAGAGAGGAGGGAGATTGGGAGAGAAATAGAGAGAGAGGAGGGAGATTGGGGGATGGAAATAGAGAGAGAGGAGGGAGAGTGGGAGAGAGAAACAGAGAGAGAGGAGGGAGAGTGGGAGAGAGGAATAGAGAGAGAGAGGAGGGAGAGTGGGAGAGAGAAATAGAGAGAGAGGAGGGAGAGTGGGAGAGAGAAATAGAGAGAGAGGAGGGAGATTGGAAGAGAGAAATAGAGAGAGAGAGGAGGGAGAGTGGGAGAGAGAAATAGAGAGAGAGGAGGGAGAGTGGGGGATGGAAATAAAGAGAGAGGAGGGAGAGTGGGAGAGGGAAATAGAGAGGATGGAGAATGGGAGAGGGAAATAGGGACAGAGGAGGGAGAGTGGGAGAGAGGAATAGAGAGAGAGAGGAGGGAGAGTGGGAGAGAAATAGAGGGAGAGCGGGTGAGAGAAATAGAGAGAGAGGAGGGAGAGTGGGGGAGGGAAATAGCGAGAGAGGAAGGAGAGTGGGAGTGGGAAATAGAGAGTAGGAGAGAAATAGAGAGAGAGGAGGGAGTGGGAAATAGAGATAGGACGGAGAGTGGGAGAGAGAAATATAGAGGGAGAGGTGGGAGTGGGAAATAGAGAGAAAGTAGGGAGAGTGGGAGAGGGAAATAGAGAGAGAGAGGAGGGAGAGAGAGAGAGAGGTGGGAGAGTGGGATAGAGAAATAGAAAGAGAGTGGGAGAGAGAAATAGAGAGAGAGGAGGAATAGTGGGAGAGGAAAATAGAGAGGAGGGAGAGTAGGAGAGGGAAATAGAGGGAGAGGAGGGAGAGGGAAATAGAGAGAGGATGGAGAGTGGGAGAGAGAAATAGAGAGAGTGGGAGAGAGAAATAGAGAGAAAGAGAGAGGTGGGAGAGTGGGAGAGAGAAATAGAGAGAGAGGAGTGAGAGAGGGAGAGAGAAATACATAGAGAGGGGGGAGAGGGGGAGAGAGAAATAGAGAGAGAGAGGAGGGAGAGTGGGAGAGGGAAATAGAGAGAGAGGAGGGAGAGTGGGAAAGGGAAATAGAGAGAGAGGTGGGAGAGAGAAATAGAGAGAGAGGAGGGAGAGTGGGAGAGAGAAATAGAGAGAGGAGTGAGAGAGGGAGAGAGAAATAGATAGAGAGGGGGGAGAGTGGGAGAGAGGAGGGAGAGTGGGAGAGGGAAATAGAAAGAGAGGATGGAGAGTGGGAGAGGGAAATAGAGAGAGAGGAGGGAGAATGGGAGAGGGAAATAGAGAGAGAAGAAGGAGAGTGGGAGAGGGAAATAGAGAGAGAGGAGGGAGAATGGGAGAGGGAAATAGAGAGAGAAGAAGGAGAGTGGGAGAGGGAAATAGAGAGAGAGGAGGGAGAGTGGGAGAGAGAAATAGGAGAGTGGGAGTGAGAAATAGAGGGAGAGGGGGAGAGAGAAATAGAGATAGGGGAGGGGGAGTGGGAGTGGGAAATAGAGAGAGAGGAGGGAGAGTGGGAGAGAGAAATGGAGAGTGGGAGAGAGAAATAGAGAGAGTGGGAGAGAGAAAAAGAGAGAGAGGAGGGAGAGGGAAATAGAGAGAGAGAGGTGGAGAGGGAAATAGGGACAGAGGAGGGAGAGTGGGAGAGGGAAATAGAGATAGGGGAGGGGGAGTGGGAGAGGGAAATAGAGAGAGAGGAGGGGGAGAGAGAGAGAGGAGGGAGAGTGGGAGAGAGAAATAGAGAGAGAGGAGGGAGAGTGGGGGATGGAAATAGAGAGAGAGGAAGGAAGAGTGGGAGAGAGAAATAGGAGGGAGAATAGGGGATGAGAATAGAGAGAGAGGAGGGAGAGTGGGAGAGGGGAATAGAGAGAGAGGAGGGAGAGTGGGAGAGGGAAATAGACAAAGAGGAGGGAGAGTGGGAGAGGGAAATAGACAAAGAGGAGGGAGAGTGGGAGAGGGAAATAGCGAGAGGGGAGAGAGTGGGAGAGGGAAATAGAGAGAGAGGACGGAGCATGGGAGAGAGAAATAGAGAGAGAGGAGGGAGAGTGGGAGAGAGAAACAGAGAGAGGGGAGGGAGAGTGGGAAAGAGAAATAGAGAGAGGAGTGAAATAGAGAGAGGATGGAGAGTGGGAGAGAGAAATAGAGAGGAGGGAGAGTGGGAGAGGGAAATAGAGAGAGAGGAGGGAGAGTGGGAGAGAGAAATAGAGAAAGAGGAGGGAGAGTGGGAGAGGGAAATAGCGAGAGAGGAGGGAGAGTGGGAAAGAGAAATAGAGAGAGAGGAGGGAGAGTGGGAGAAAGAAATAGAGAAAGAGGAGGGAGAGTGGGAAAGAGAAATAGAGAGAGAGGAGGAATAGCGGGAGAGGGAAATAGAGAGAGGAGTGGGAGAGGGAAATAGGGATAGAGGAGGGAGAGTGGAAGAGGGAAATAGAGAGAGAGGAGTGAGAGTGGGAGAGAGAAATAGAGGGAGAGTGGGAATGAGAAATAGTGGGAGAGAGAAATAGAGAGAGAGACGTGGGAGAGAGAAATAGAGATAGGGGAGGGAGAGTGGGAGAGGGAAATAGAGAGAGAGGAGGGAGAGAGAGAGGAGGGAGAGTGGGAGAGAGAAATAGAGAGAGGGGATGGAGAGAGAGAGAGGTGGGAGAGAGAAATAGAGAGAGGAGGGAGAGTGGAAGAGAATAATAGAGAAAGAGGAGGGAGAGGGAAATAGAGGAGGGAGAGTGGGAGAGAGAAATAGAAAGAGAGGAGGGAGAGTGGGAAAGAGAAATAGAAAGAGAGGAGGGAGAGTGGGAGAGAGAAATAGAGAGGGGGAGGGAGAGTGGGAGAGAGAAATAGAGAGAGAGGAGGAATAGTGAGAGAGGGAAATAGAGAGAGGAAGGAGAGGGAAATAGAGGATGGAGAGGTAGGAGAGGGAAATAGAGAGAGAGGAGGGAGAGTCGGAGAGGGAAATACAGAGGTGGGAGAGAGAAATAGAGAGAGTGGGAGAGAGAAATAGAGATAGGGGAGGGAGAGTGGGAGAGGGAAATAGAGAGAGGAGGGAGAGTGGGAGAGAGAAATAGAGATAGGGGAGGGAGAGTGGGAATGGGAAATAGAGGGAGATTGGAAGAGAGAAATAGAGAGAGAGAGGAGGGACACTGAGAGAGAGAAATAGAGAGAGAGGAGGGAGAGTGGGGGATGGAAATAGAGAGAGAGGAGGGAGAGTGGGAAAGGGAAATAGAGAGGATGGAGAGTGGGAGAGAGAAATAGAGAGAGAGGAGGGAGAGTGTGAAAGAAAACAGAGGAGGGAGAGTGGGAGAGAGAAATAGAGAGAGATGGGAGAGAGAAATAGAGAGGTGGGAGAGGGAAATCGAGAGAGAGGAGGGAGAGTGGGAGAGAGAAATAGAAGGAGAGTGGGAGTGAGAAATAGAGGTGGAGAGAAATAGAGAGAGGAGGGAGATTGGGAGAGAGAAATAGAGAGAGAGGAGGGAGATTGGGAGAGAGAAATAGAGAGAGAGGAGGGAGATTGGGGGATGGAAATAGAGAGAGAGGAGGGAGAGTGGGAGAGAGAAACAGAGAGAGAGGAGGGAGAGTGGGAAAGAGAAATAGAGAGAGGGGAGGGAGAGTGGGAGAGGGAAATAGAGAGGATGGAGAATGGGAGAGGGAAATAGGGACAGAGGAGGGAGAGTGGGAGAGAGGAATAGAGAGAGAGAGGAGGGAGAGTGGGAGAGAGAAATAGAGAGAGAGGAGGGAGAGTGGGAGAGAGAAATAGAGAGAGAGGAGGGAGATTGGAAGAGAGAAATAGAGAGAGAGAGGAGGGAGAGTGGGAGAGAGAAATAGAGAGAGAGGAGGGAGAGTGGGGGATGGAAATAAAGAGAGAGGAGGGAGAGTGGGAGAGGGAAATAGGGACAGAGGAGGGAGATTGGAAGAGAGAAATAGAGAGAGAGAGGAGGGAGAGTGGGAGAGAGGAATAGAGAGAGAGAGGAGGGAGAGTGGGAGAGAAATAGAGGGAGAGCGGGTGAGAGAAATAGAGAGAGAGGAGGGAGAGTGGGAGAGGGAAATAGCGAGAGAGGAAGGAGAGTGGGAGTGGGAAATAGAGAGTAGGAGAGAAATAGAGAGAGAGGAGGGAGTGGGAAATAGAGATAGGACTGAGAGTGGGAGAGAGAAATATAGAGGGAGAGGTGGGAGTGGGAAATAGAGAGAAAGTAGGGAGAGTGGAGGAGGGAAATAGAGAGAGAGAGGAGGGAGAGAGAGAGAGAGGTGGGAGAGTGGGATAGAGAAATAGAAAGAGAGTGGGAGAGAGAAATAGAGAGAGAGGAGGAATAGTGGGAGAGGAAAATAGAGGGAGAGAAGGGAGAGGGAAATAGAGAGAGGATGGAGAGTGGGAGAGAGAAAGAGAGAGGATGGAGAGTGGGAGAGAGAAATAGAGAGAGAGGAGTGAGAGAGGGAGAGAGAAATACATAGAGAGGGGGGAGAGGGGGAGAGAGAATAGAGAGAGAGATGAGGGAGAGTGGGAGAGGGAAATAGAGAGCGGGAGGGAGAGTGGGAAAGGGAAATAGAGAGAGAGGAGGGAGAGTGGGAGAGAGAAATAGAGAGAGAGGAGTGAGAGAGGGAGAGAGAAATAGATGAGAGGGGGGAGAGTGGGAGAGAGGAGGGAGAGTGGGAGAGGGAAATAGAAAGAGAGGATGGAGAGTGGGAGAGGGAAATAGAGAGAGAGGAGGGAGAATGGGAGAGGGAAATAGAGAGAGAAGAAGGAGAGTGGGAGAGGGAAATAGAGAGAGAGGAGGGAGAATGGGAGAGGGAAATAGAGAGAGAAGAAGGAGAGTGGGAGAGGGAAATAGAGAGAGAGGAGGGAGAGTGGGAGAGAGAAATAGGAGAGTGGGAGTGGGAAATAGAGAGAGAGGAGGGGGAGAGAGAGAGGAGGGAGAGTGGGAGAGAGAAATGGAGAGTGGGAGAGAGAAATAGAGAGAGTGGGAGAGAGAAAAAGAGAGAGAGGAGGGAGAGGGAAATAGAGAGAGAGAGGTGGGAGAGGGAAATAGGGACACAGGAGGGAGAGTGGGAGAGGGAAATAGAGATAGGGGAGGGGGAGTGGGAGAGGGAAATAGAGAGAGAGGAGGGGGAGAGAGAGAGAGGAGGGAGAGTGGGAGAGAGAAATAGAGAGAGAGAGGAGGGAGAGTGGGGGATGGAAATAGAGAGAGAGGAGGGAAGAGTGGGAGAGAGAAATAGGAGGGAGAGTAGGGGATGAGAATAGAGAGAGAGGAGGGAGAGTGGGAGAGGGGAATAGAGAGAGAGGAGGGAGAGTGGAGAGGGGAAATAGACAAAGAGGAGGGAGAGTGGGAGAGGGAAATAGACAAAGAGGAGGGAGAGTGGGAGAGGGAAATAGCGAGAGGGGAGAGAGTGGGAGAGGGAAATAGAGAGAGAGGACGGAGCATGGGAGAGAGAAATAGAGAGAGAGGAGGGAGATTGGGAAAGAGAAATAGAGAGAGGAGTGAAATAGAGAGAGGATGGAGAGTGGGAGAGAGAAATAGAGAGGAGGGAGAGTGGGAGAGGGAAATAGCGAGAGAGGAGGGAGAGTGGGAGAGAGAAATAGAGAAAGAGGAGGGAGAGTGGGAGAGGGAAATAGCGAGAGAGGAGGGAGAGTGGGAGAGAGAAATAGAGGGAGAGTGGGAATGAGAAATAGTGGGAGAGAGAAATAGAGAGAGAGAGAGGTGGGAGAGAGAAATAGAGATAGGGGAGGGAGAGTGGGAGAGGGAAATAGAGAGAGAGGAGGGAGAGAGAGAGGAGGGAGAGTGGGAGAGAGAAATAGAGAGAGGGGATGGAGAGTGGGAGAGAGAAATAGAGAAAGAGGTAGGAGAGGGAAATAGAGAGAGAGGAGGGAAGTGGGAGAGAGAAAAAGAGAGAGAGGAGTGAGAGTGGAAGAGGGAAATAGAGAGAGAGGAGTGAGAGTGGGAGAGAGAAATAGAGGGAGAGTGGGACAGAGAAATAGAGGGAGAGAGGAGGGAGAGTGGGAGAGAGAAATAGAGAGAGAGGAGGGAGAGTGGGAGAGAGAAATAGAGAGAGAGGAGGGAGAGTGGGGGATGGAAATAAAGAGAGAGGAGGGAGAGTGGGAGAGAGAAATAGAGAGGATGGAGAATGGGAGAGGGAAATAGGGACAGAGGAGGGAGAGTGGGAGAGAGGAATAGAGGGAGAGTGGGAGAGAGAAGTAGAGAGAGAGAGAGGAGGGAGAGTGGGAGAGAGGAATAGAGAGGATGGAGAATGGGAGAGGGAAATAGGGACAGAGGAGGGAGAGTGGGAGAGAGGAATAGAGGGAGAGTGGGAGAGAGAAGTAGAGAGAGAGAGAGGAGGGAGAGTGGGAGAGAGGAATAGAGAGAGAGGAGGGAGGGTGGGGGATGGAAATAGAGAGAGAGGAGGGAGAGTGGGAGAGAGAAATAGAGAGAGAGGAGGGAGAGGGAAATAGAGAGAGGAGGGAGAGTGGGAGAGAGAAATGGAGGGAGAGTGGGAGAGAGAAATAGAAAGAGAGGAGGGAGAGTGGGAGAGAGAAAAAGAGAGAGGGGAGGAAGTGTGGGAGAGAAAAATAGAGGGGAGGGAGAGTGGGAGAGAGAAATAGAGAGAGAGGAGGGAGAGTGGGGGAGGGAAATAGCGAGAGAGGAAGGAGAGTGGGAGAGAGAAATAGAGAGTAGGAGAGAAATAGAGAGAGAGGAGGGAGTGGGAAATAGAGATAGGACGGAGAGTGGGAGAGAGAAATATAGAGGGAGAGGTGGGAGTGGGAAATAGAGAGAAAGTAGGGAGAGTGGGAGAGGGAATATAGAGAGAGAGAGGAGGGAGAGAGAGAGAGAGGTGGGAGAGTGGGATAGAGAAATAGAGAGGTGGGAGAGTGGGAGAGAGAAATAGAAAGAGAGTGGGAGAGAGAAATAGAGAGAGAGGAGGAATAGTGGGAGAGGAAAATAGAGAGGAGGGAGAGTAGGAGAGGGAAATAGAGGGAGAGGAGGGAGAGGGAAATAGAGAGAGGATGGAGAGTGGGAGAGAGAAATAGAGAGAAAGAGAGAGGTGGGAGAGTGGGAGAGAGAAATAGAGAGAGAGGAGGGAGAGTGGGAGAGGGAAATAGAGAGAGAGGAGTGAGAGAGGGAGAGAGAAATACATAGAGAGGGGGGAGAGGGGGAGAGAGAAATAGAGAGAGAGAGGAGGGAGAGTGGGAGAGGGAAATAGAGAGAGAGGAGGGAGCGTGGGAGAGAGAAATAGAGAAAGAGGAGGGAGAGGGAAATAGAGTGAGGAGAGAGAGTGGGAGAGAGAAATAGAGAGAGGAGGGAGAGTGCGAAAGAGAAATAGAGAGAGAGGAGTGAGAGAGGGAGAGAGAAATAGATAGAGAGGGGGGAGAGTGGGAGAGGGAAATAGAGAGAGAGTGGGAGATGGAAATAGAGAGAGAGGAGGGAGAGTGGGAGAGGGAAATAGAGAGAGAGTGGGAGAGGGAAATAGAGAGAGAGGAGGGAGAGTGGGAGAGAGAAATAGAGAGAGAGGAGGGAGAGTGGGGGATGGAAATAAAGAGAGAGGAGGGAGAGTGGGAGAGAGAAATAGAGAGAGGGGAGGGAGAGTGGGAGAGGGAAATAGAGAGGATGGAGAATGGGAGAGGGAAATAGGGACAGAGGAGGGAGAGTGGGAGAGAGGAATAGAGGGAGAGTGGGAGAGAGAAGTAGAGAGAGAGAGGAGGGAGAGTGGGAGAGAGGAATAGAGAGAGAGGAGGGAGGTTGGGGGATGGAAATAGAGAGAGAGGAGGGAGAGTGGGAGAGAGAAATAGAGAGAGAGGAGGGAGAGGGAAATAGAGAGAGGAGGGAAAGTGGGAGAGAGAAATGGAGGGAGAGTGGGAGAGAGAAATAGAAAGAGAGGAGGGAGAGTGGGAGAGAGAAAAAGAGAGAGGGGAGGAAGTGTGGGAGAGAAAAATAGAGGGGAGGGAGAGTGGGAGAGAGAAATAGAGAGAGAGGAGGGAGAGTGGGGGAGGGAAATAGCGAGAGAGGAAGGAGAGTGGGAGAGAAATAGAGGGAGAGCGGGTGAGAGAAATAGAGAGAGAGGAGGGAGAGTGGGGGAGGGAAATAGCGAGAGAGGAAGGAGAGTGGGAGAGAGAAATAGAGAGAGAGGAGAGAAATAGAGAGAGAGGAGGGAGTGGGAAATAGAGATAGGACGGAGAGTGGGAGAGAGAAATATAGAGGGAGAGGTGGGAGAGGGAAATAGAGAGAGGAGGGAGAGAGAGAGAGAGGTGGGAGAGTGGGATAGAGAAATAGAGAGGTGGGAGAGTGGGAGAGAGAAATAGAAAGAGAGTGGGAGAGAGAAATAGAGAGAGAGGAGGAATAGTGGGAGAGGAAATAGAGAGGAGGGAGAGTAGGAGAGGGAAATAGAGGGAGAGGAGGGAGAGGGAAATAGAGAGAGGATGGAGAGTGGGAGAGAGAATAGAGAGAAAGAGAGAGGTGGAGAGTGGAGAGAGAAGAGAGAGAGGAGGGAGTGGGAGAGGAGGTGGAGTGTGGGAGAGTGAGGAGAGTGGAGGAGGAGGGAGAAGAGTGGAGTGAGAGAGGAGAGAATAGATGAGAGTGGAGAGAGGGGGAGAGAGGGTGAGAGAATAGAGAGAGAGGAGGGAGTGGGGGAGTGGGAATTGAGTGAGAGTGGTGGGAGAGGGGAAGGGAATAGAAGAGGGATGGGAGTGTGGGGGGAGTGGGAGTGGTGATTGAGGAGTGGAGTGGGAATAGTGTGGGTGGAGAGTGTGGGGAGAGTGAATAGAGAGTGAGGAGGGAGAGTGGGAGATAGAGTTTGTGTGTGTGTGGAGGGTGGGTGTGGGTGAGGGTGATGTGTGTGAGTGGGGGGAGAGTGGGTGTGTGAATAGAGAGAGAGTGGAGGGTGTGGGATAGAGAGAGAGTGAGTGGGAGAGTGGGTGTGGGTTTGTGTGTGTGTGGTGGGGGTGTGGGGTGTGTGTGTTTGTGGTGTGTGGTGTGGTTTGTGTGTGGGTGGTGTGGGTTTGTGTGTGTG
>NW_027311010.1:0-25000 GCF_047496795.1 Chiloscyllium punctatum | reverse complement strand
GGTGTGTGTGGGTGAGGGTGTGTGTGGGTGAGGGTGTGTGTGTGTGTGTGTGGGTGAGGGTGGGTGTGTGGGTGTGTGGGTGAGGGTGGGGTGTGTGGGTGAGGGTGGGTGTGTGTGGGGTGAGGGTGGGTGTGTGTGGGTGAGGGTGGGTGTGTGTGGGTGAGGGTGGGTGTGTGTGGGTGAGGGTGGGTGTGTGTGTGTGGGTGAGGGTGGGTGTGTGTGTGAGGGTGAGGGTGGGTGTGTGGGTGAGGGTGGGTGTGTGTGTGTGTGTGGGTGAGGGTGGGTGTGTGTGTGTGGGTGAGGGTGGGTGTGTGTGTGTGGGTGAGGGTGGGTGTGTGTGTGTGGTTGAGGGTGGGTGTGTGTGGGTGAGGGTGGGTGTGTGTGTGGGTGAGGGTGTGTGTGTGTGGGTGAGGGTGGGTGTGTGTGTGTGGGTGAGGGTGGGTGTGTGTGGGTGAGGGTGGGTGGGTGTGTGTGTGTGAGGGTGGGTGTGTGTGTGGGTGAGGGTGGGTGTGTGTGTGGGTGAGGGTGGGTGTGTGTGTGGGTGAGGGTGGGTGTGTGTGTGTGTGTGGGTGAGGGTGTGTGTGTGAGGGTGGGTGAGGGTGTGTGTGGGTGAGGGCGAGGGTGTGTGTGGGTGAGGGTGTGGGTGAGGGTGGGTGTGTGGGTGAGGGTGGGTGTGTGGGTGAGGGTGGGTGTGTGGGTGAGGGTGGGTGGGTGAGGGTGTGTGTGGGTGAGGGTGGGTGGGTGAGGGTGGGTATGTGTGTGTGTGGGTGAGGGTGTGTGGGTGAGGGTGGGTGTGTGTGTGTGTGGGTGAGGGTGGGGGTGTGTGTGTGTGGGTGAGGGTGGGGGTGTGTGTGTGTGGGTGAGGGTGGGGGTGTGTGTGTGTGGGTGAGGGTGGGTGTGTGTGTGTGTGGGTGAGGGTGGGTGTGTGTGGGGGTGTGTGTGTGTGTGTGTGGGGGTGTGTGTGTGTGTGTGTGAGGGTGGGGGTGTGTGTGTGTGTGTGAGGGTGGGTGTGTGTGTGTGAGGGTGGGGGTGTGTGTGTGTGTGTGAGGGTGGGTGTGTGTGTGTGAGGGTGGGTGTGTGTGTGTGTGTGTGAGGGTGGGTGTGTGTGTGTGTGTGAGGGTGTGTGTGTGTGTGTGAGAGGGTGTGTGTGTGTGTGAGAGGGTGGGTGTGTGTGTGTGTGTGTGTGTGAGAGGGTGGGTGTGTGTGTGTGTGTGTGAGAGGGTGGGTGTGTGTGTGTGTGTGTGTGTGTGTGTGTGTGAGGGTGTGTGTGTGTGTGTGTGAGAGGGTGGGTGTGTGTGTGTGTGTGTGAGAGGGTGGGGGTGTGTGTGTGTGTGTGTGAGAGGGTGGGGGTGTGTGTGTGTGTGTGTGTGAGAGGGTGGGGGTGTGTGTGTGTGTGTGTGAGAGGGTGGGGGTGTGTGTGTGTGTGTGTGAGAGGGTGGGTGTGTGTGTGTGTGTGTGTGAGAGGGTGGGGGTGTGTGAGTGTGTGTGAGAGGGTGGGGGTGTGTGAGGGTGGGTGTGTGTGTGTGTGTGAGGGTGGGTGTGTGTGTGTGTGTGAGGGTGGGTGTGTGTGTGTGTGTGAGGGTGGGTGTGTGTGTGTGGGTGGGTGTGTGTGTGTGAGGGTGTGTATGTGTGTGTGAAGGTGGGTGAGGGTGTGTGTGTGGGTGAGGGTGGGTGGGTGAGGGTGGGTGTGTGTGTGTGAGGGTGTGGGTGAGGGTGTGTGTGTGTGTGTGGATGAGGGTGAGGGTGTGTGTGTGTGTGTGTGTGTGTGAGAGGGTGTGTATGTGTGTGTGAGGGTGGGTGAGGGTGTGTGTGTGGGTGAGGGTGGGTGTGTGTGTGTGAGGGTGGGTGAGGGTGTGTGTGTGGGTGAGGGTGTGTGTGTGGGTGAGGGTGTCTGTGAGGGTGAGGGTGTCTGTGAGGGTGAGGGTGTGTGTGAGGGTGAGGGTGTGTGTGAGGGTGAGGGTGTGGGTGAGGGTGTGTGTGAGGGTGAGGGTGTGTGTGTGGGTGAGGGTGTGTGTGGGTGAGGGTGTGTGTGTGGGTGAGGGTGGGTGTGTGTGTGTGTGTGTGGGTGAGGGTGTGTGTGTGGGTGAGGGTGTGTGTGTGGGTGAGGGTGTGTGTGTGGGTGAGGGTGTGTGTGGGTGAGGGTGTGTGTGGGTGAGGGTGTGTGTGGGTGAGGGTGTGTGTGGGTGTGTGTGGGTGTGTGTGTGTGGGTGAGGGTGAGGGTGTGTGGGTGAGGGTGAGGGTGAGGGTGTGTGGGTGAGGGTGTGTGGGTGAGGGTGAGGGTGAGGGTGAGGGTGTGTGGGTGAGGGTGGGTGAGGGTGTGTGTGTGGGTGAGGGTGGGTGGGTGAGGGTGTGTGTGGGTGAGGGTGGGTGTGTGTGGGTGAGGGTGGGTGGGTGAGGGTGGGTGTGTGTGTGTGGGTGAGGGTGTGTGGGTGAGGGTGGGTATGTGTGGGTGAGGGTGTGTGGGTGTGAGGGTGGGTGAGGGTGTGTGTGTGTGTGTGTGAGGGTGGGTGTGTGTGTGTGGGTGAGGGTGGGTGTGGGTGAGGGTGGGTGTGGGTGAGGGTGTGTGTGGGTGAGGGTGAGGGTGTGGGTGGGTGGGTGAGGGTGGGTGAGGGTGGGTGAGGGTGGGTGTGTGTGTGTGGGTGAGGGTGTGTGTGGGTGAGGGTGTGTGTGGGTGTGGGTGGGTGAGGGTGTGTGTGGGTGAGGGTGTGGGTGTGTGGGTGAGGGTGAGGGTGAGGGTGTGTGTGTGTGTGTGTGGGTGAGGGTGTGTGGGTGGGTGAGGGTGTGTGTGTGGGTGAGGGTGGTTGAGTGGGTGAGGGTGGTTGTGTGGGTGAGGGTGAGGGTGGGTGTGTGTGTGTGAGGGTGGGTGTGTGTGAGGGTGGGTGTGTGTGTGTGAGGGTGGGTGTGTGTGTGTGAGGGTGGGTGTGTGTGTGTGAGGGTGGGTGTGTGTGTGTGAGGGTGGGTGTGTGTGTGTGTGAGGGTGGGTGTGTGTGGGTGAGGGTGGGTGTGTGTGTGGGTGAGGGTGGGTGGGTGAGGGTGGGTGAGGGTGTGGGTGTGGGTGAGGGTGTGTGTGTGGGTGAGGGTGGGTGGGTGAGGGTGGGTGGGTGAGGGTGGGTATGTGTGTGTGGGTGAGGGTGGGTGTGTGGGTGTGGGTGAGGGTGGGTGGGTGTGGGTGAGGGTGGGTGTGGGTGAGGGTGGGTGTGGGTGAGGGTGGGTGAGGGTGAGGGTGTGTGTGGGTGAGGGTGTGTGTGTGTGTGGGTGAGGGTGTGTGTGTGTGGGTGGGTGAGGGTGTGTGTGTGTGTGTGTGGGTGAGGGTGTGGGTGTGTGTGTGTGGGTGAGGGTGGGTGTGTGTGTGGGTGAGGGTGGGTGTGAGTGGGTGAGGGTGGGTGTGTGTGGGTGAGGGTGGGTGTGTGTGGGTGAGGGTGGGTGTGTGTGGGTGAGGTGGGTGTGTGTGTGGGTGAGGGTGGGTGTGTGTGTGTGGGTGAGGGTGGGTGTGTGTGAGGGTGGGTGGGTGTGTGTGTGTGAGGGTGGGTGTGTGTGTGTGAGGGTGGGTGTGTGTGTGGGTGAGGGTGGGTGGGTGTGTGTGTGTGGGTGAGGGTGTGTGTGTGAGGGTGGGTGAGGGTGTGTGTGGGTGAGGGTGAGGGTGTGTGTGGGTGAGGGTGTGTGGGTGAGGGTGAGGGTGTATGTGTGTGGGGGTGAGGGTGTGTGTGTGTGGGTGAGGGTGTGTGTGTGTGGGTGAGGGTGTGTGTGTGTGAGGGTGGGTGAGGGTGTGTGTGGGTGAGGGTGAGGGTGTGTGTGGGTGAGGGTGGGTGTGTGGGTGAGGGTGGGTGTGTGGGTGAGTGTGTATGAGGGTGTGTGTGTATGAGGGTGTGTGTGTGAGGGTGGGTGAGGGTGTGTGTGGGTGAGGGTGTGTGTGGGTGAGGGTGTGTGTGGGTGTATGTGTGGGTGAGGGTGTATGTATGTGTGGGTGAGGGTGTATGTGTGTGTGGGTGAGGGTGTATGTGTGTGTGGGTGAGGGTGTATGTGTGTGGGTGTGTGTGGGTGAGGGTGAGGGTGTGTGTGTGTGTGTGGGTGAGGGTGTATGTGTGTGAGGGTGTATGTGTGTGAGGGTGTATGTGTGTGAGGGTGTATGTGTGTGGGTGTGTGTGTGAGGGTGTATGTGTGCACGCACGTGTGCGTGTGTTTGTGTGTGAGGGTGTGTCAGAAATGGTAACTGGGTAACACTAAATGTGTGTGTCACTGTTGGGAAGGATATTGATTTATAGCAGCTCTTGATACTCTCAGACTGCCCTTTACCTGTTCCTTTGCCTGGCTGCAGTTCTCTCTCTCTCTCTCTCTCTGTCTCTCTCTCCTTCCCCTTCTTCATCCCACACCACCATTTCAGAGAGATTATTCACTGGCCACATAGTTAATGAAATATAAATGAAGATTTACGCACCTTGTTCTTCACTGTGTCCTATACCTGCACACACATACACACATACACACTCATATACAGACACACGACACACAGACACACGACACACAGACACACGACACACAGACACACGACACACAGACACACAGACACACGACACACAGACACACGACACACAGACACACGACACACAGACACACGACACACAGACACACAGACACACAGACACACGACACACAGACACACGACACACAGACACACGACACACAGACACACAGACACACGACACACAGACACACGACACACAGACACACGACACACAGACACACAGACACACGACACACAGACACACAGACACACAGACACACAGACACACAGACACACGACACACAGACACACAGACACACAGACACACAGACACACGACACACAGACACACAGACACACAGACACACAGACACACAGACACACAGACACACGACACACAGACACACAGACACACGACACACGACACACAGACACACAGACACACAGACACACAGACACACAGACACACGACACACACGACACACACGACACACATGCACACAGAGACACACACGACACACATGCACACAGAGACACACACACACACGACACACATGCACACAGAGACACACACACACACACACACACGAGTTGGGTGCTGGGGAAGCTGTTAGCCGGTACTGTGGGGGGAGAGATTAAAGTAAGAATTAACGAGCTGTGTCAGCAGTTCTGTCCACTCGGAGAGCTGACTCGAAGGGAGTGAGGTCAATGTCAAGGACTCTATTGGGGGGGGGGGGGGCACCGCTGCCTCATGGCGCCAGGGGCCTGGGTTCGATCCCAGCCTCGGGGTCGACTGACTGGGTGGAGTTTGCACGTTCTCCCCGGGTCTGTGCGAGTTTCCTCCCATCATCCAGGTCAGGGTGAAGTGGCCGTGCTAAAATTGCCCGCAGTGTTAAGGCCATTAATCACGGGGTAAATGTAGGGGAATGGTCCACCCTTCGGCGGGGTCGGTGTGGACCTGTCGGGCCGAACGGCCTGTTTCCATACTATCGGGAATCCAATCTCCACGGGCAAATAAAAGGGTGACCCGGTGATGGGGGAGGAAAAAGAAATTGAGAAATTGTTCGCTCGGAGATTTGCGGGGGGAGTTCACGGACTCCCAGCCCAACTGCTTGTTCTAGAACATAGAAGAATACAGCGCAGTACAGGCCCTTCGGCCCTCGATGTTGCGCCGATCCTAGCCCACTATCCTCCATATGCCTATCCAATGCCCGTTTAAATGCCCATAAAGAGGGAGAGTCCACCACTGCTACTGGCAGGGCATTCCATGAACTTACGACTCGCTGAGTAAAGAACCTACCCCTAACATCTGTCCTATACCTACCCCCCCTTAATTTAAAGCTATACCCCTCATGGGAGTCATCTACAGGCCCCCAAACAGTAGTCTGGATGTTGGAGGTAAGTTGAATCAGGAGCTGAAATTGGCTTGTCGCAAAGATGTTACTACAGTTGTTATGGGGGATTTTAACATGCAGGTAGACTGGGAGAATCAGGATGGTATCGGGCCTCAAGAAAGAGACTTTGTGGAGTGCCTCAGAGATGGATTTTTAGTGCAGCTGGTGCTGGAGCCGACCAGGGATAAGGCGATTCTGGATCTGGTATTGTGTAACGAACCAGAATTGGTCAGTGACCTCGAAGTGAAGGAGCCATTGGGAAGTAGTGACCATAATACAATAAGCTTCAATCTGCAATTTGAGAGGGAGTGGGTACAATCTGAAGTGACAATATTTCAGTTGAATAAAGGGAAATATGGAGCTATGAGGGAGCAACTGGCCAAAGTTCAATGGTTTAATACCTTAACAGGGAAGACCGTGGAGGAACAATGGCAGATATTTCTGTGTATAATGCAGAAGATGCAGGATCAGTTCATTCCTAAAAGGAAGAAAGATCCCAGGAGGAGACATGGGCGGCCGTGGCTGACAAGGGAAGTAAAGAAACATATAAGGTTAAAAGAGAAAAAGTATAACTTAGCGAAGATAAGCGGGAAAACGGAGGACTGGGAAGCTTTTAAAGAACAACAGAGGATTAGTAAGAAGGAAATACGCAGAGAAAAAATGAGGTACGAAGGTAAACTGGCCAAGAATATAAAGGAGGATAGTAAAAGCTTTTTTAGGTATGTCCAAGGCAAAAAAATGGTTAGGACAAAAATTGGGCCCTTGAAGACAGAAGCAGGGGAATATATTACTGGGAACGAAGAAATGGCAGAGGAATTAAATGGGTACTTCAGATCTGTGTTCACTGGGGAAGACACAAGCAATCTCCCTGAGGTAACAGTGGCTGAAGGACCTGAACTTAAGGGAATTTCTATTTGCCAGGATTTGGTGTTGGAGAGACTGTTAGGTCTGAAGGTTGATAAGTCTCCGGGACCTGATGGCCTGCATCCCAGGGTACTGAAGGAGGTGGCTCGGGAAATCGTGGATGCGCTGGTGATTATTTTCCAGAGTTCAATAGAATCGGGGTCGGTTCCTGAGGATTGGAGGGCGGCTAATGTTGTGCCACTTTTTAAGAAGGGTGGGCGGGAGAAAGCAGGAAATTATAGACCAGTTAGTCTGACCTCAGTGGTGGGAAAGATGCTGGAGTCTATTATAAAGGATGAAATTACGGCACATCTGGATAATAGTAACAGGATAGGACAGAGTCAGCATGGATTTATGAAGGGGAAATCATGCTTGACTAATCTTCTTGAATTTTTTGAGGATGTAACTCGGAAGATGGACGAGGGAGATCCAGTGGATGTAGTGTACCTGGACTTTCAGAAAGCTTTTGATAAAGTCCCACACAAGAGGTTAGTGAGTAAAATTAGGGCGCACGGGATTGGGGGCAAAGTACTAGATTGGATAGAGAATTGGTTGGCTAACAGGAAACAAAGGGTAGTGATTAACGGCTCCATTTCGAAATGGCAGGCAGTGACCAGTGGGGTACCGCAGGGATCCGTGCTGGGACCGCAGCTTTTTACAATATATGTAAATGATATAGAAGATGGTATCAGCAATAACATTAGCAAATTTGCTGATGACACAAAGCTAGGTGGTAGGGTGAAATGTGATGAGGATGTTAGGGGATTACAGGGTGACCTGGACAAGTTAGGTGAGTGGGCAGATGCAGTTTAATGTGGATAAATGTCTGGTTATCCACTTTGGTGGCAAGAACAGGAAGGCAGATTACTACCTCAATGGTATCAAATTAGGTAAAGGGGCTGTTCAGAGAGATCTGGGTGTTCTTGTCCACCAGTCAATGAAGGCAAGCATGCAGGTACAGCAGGTCGTGAAGAAGGCTAATAGCATGCTGGCCTTCATAACAAGAGGGATTGAGTATAGAAGCAAAGAGGTGCTTCTGCAGCTGTACAGGGCCCTGGTGAGACCACACCTGGAGTACTGTGTACAGTTCTGGTCTCCAAATTTGAGGAAAGACATTCTGGCTATTGAGGGAGTGCAGCGTAGGTTCACGAGGTCAATTCCTGGAATGGCAGGATTGCCTTACACGGAAAGACTGAAGCGACTGGGCTTGTATACCCTTGAGTTTAGAAGACTGAGAGGGGATCTGATTGAAACGTATAGGCTTATGAAAGGACTGGACACTCTGGCAGGAGGGAACATATTTCCGTTGATGGGGGAGTGCCGAACCAGAGGACACAACTTAAAAATACGGGGTAGACCATTTAGGACAGAGATGAGGAGAAACTACTTCACACAGAGAGTGGTGGCTGTGTGGAATGCTCTGCCCCAGAGGGCAGTGGAGGCCCAGTCTCTGGATTCTTTTAAGAAAGAATTGGATAGAGCTCTTAAAGATAGTGGAGTCAAGGGGTATGGAGATAAGGCTGGAACAGGATACTAATTAGGAATGATCAGCCATGATCATATTGAATGGCGGTGCAGGCTCGAAGGGCAGAATGGCCTACTCCTGCATCTATTGTCTATTGTCTATTGTCTAATAGCTGACTCCATACGTGGAAAAAGGTTCTCACGGTCAACCCTATCTAAACCCCTAATCATCTTGTACACCTCTATCAAGTCACCCCTAAACCTTCTTTTCTCCAATGAGAACAGCCCCAAGTGCCTCAGCCTTTCCTCATAGGATCTTCCTACCATACCAGGCAACATCCTGGTAAACTTCCTCTGCACCCGTTCCAGTGCCTCCACATCCTTCCTATAGTATGGCGACCAAAACTGTACACAATATTCCAGATGTGGCCGCACCAGAGTCTTATACAACTGCAATGTGACCTCAGGACTCCGGAACTCAATTCCTCTCCCAATAAAAGCCAGTACGCCATATGCCTTCAGCACCGCACTATTGACCTGGGTGGCAACTTTCAGAGATCTGTGTACATGGACACCAAGATCCCTCTGCTCATCCACACTACCAAGTATCCGACCATTAGCCCAGGACCCCATCTTCTTGTTACTCCTACCAAAGTGAATCACCTCACGCTTACCCACATTGAACTCCATTTGCCACCTTTCAGCCCAGCTCGGCAGCTTCTATGCTGCTGTGGACTGTGTGTATGTGGGAGTTTTGCACCCCCCACTTTTTAGGGATCCCCGAAGGGTCATCTTTTAGGTTTGAGGTTGCACTTCAGCCCCACCCTCCTGATCGTTGGGCACCCGGTGCAGAGATTGGGGGGAGGGGGGAAGGCCTCTCTGTGGGTCTGCTCCTGGCTGGCCATTAATAGTCCAGGCAGCGGGCTGTGGAGGGGGTCAGTATGGCCGATCGCCTGCCCCTCTTCTGTGGTGACGTTTTGGTGTCCCTGGAGAAGGAGCACGCGGTGTCCAGCAACACCCTTGAGGTTTTCAGGTAGAGGTGGGCACCAAGGGGGTGCTTTGCTTTCCCCTCTGACCACGTTTCATCATTTACATAAATGATTTGGATGCGAGCATAAGAGGTACAGTTAGTAAGTTTGTAGATGACACCAAAATTGGAGGTGTAGTGGACAGCGAAGAGGGTTACCTCAGATTACAACAGGATCTGGACCAGATGGGCCAATGGGCTGAGAAGGGGCAGATGGAGTTTAATTCAGATAAATACGAGGGGCTGCATTTTGGGAAAGCAAACCTTAGCAGGACTTATACACGTAATGGGAAGGTCCTGGGGAGTGTTGCTGAACAAAGAGACCTTGGAGTGCAGGTTCCTAGCTCCTTGAAAGTGGAGTCACAGGTAGATAGGATAGTGAAGGAGGCGTTTGGTATGCTTTCCTTTATGGGTCAAGAGTGCAGAAATCAGGAGGTCATGTTGTAGCCGTATCGGTGAGGCCACGTTTGGGAATACTGCGTTCGATTCTGGTCTCCCTGCTACAGGAAGGATGTTGGGAAACTTGGAAAGGGTTCAGAAAACTTGGAAAGGGTTCAGAAAAGATTTACAAGGATGTTGCCGAGTTGGAGGGTCTGAGCTACAGGGAGAGGCTGAACAGGCTGGGGCTGTTTTCCCTGGAGCGTCGGAGGCTGAGGGGTGACCTTATAGAGGTTTATAAAATCATGAGGGGGGGGTATGGATAGGGTAAATAGACAAGGTCTTTTCCCCCTGGGGTGGGAGAGTCCAGAACTAGAGGGTTATAAAATCATGGGGGGGGGGCATGGATAGGGTAAATAGACAAGGTCTTTTCCCCCTGGGGTGGGGGGAGCCCAGAACTAGAGGGTTATAAAATCATGAGGGGGGGGCATGGATAGGGTAAATAGACAAGGTCTTTTCCCCCCTGGGGTGGGGGGAGCCCAGAACTAGAGGGGGGTAGGTTTAAGGTGAGAGGGGGGGAAAGGGACCCGAGGGGTAACTTTTTCCCCCAGAGGGTGGTGCGTGTGTGGAACGAGCTGCCAGAGGAAGTGGTGGGGGCTGGTACAATGATAACATTTAAAAGGATGGGGGGGGGGGAAAGAGAGACATGGATAGGAAGGGCTTAGGGGGGAGATGGGCCAAGGGCTGGGAAACGGGGGACTGGATTAGGTTAGGGTATCTGGGACAACACGGACGGGATGGGCTGAAGGATCTGCTTCTGCGCTGGACATCTCTATGGCTCTTGTTTTGATTTAATCCTTTCCCTTCCTCTTTTTTTCGATCACGCAGTATTGAGCGTTGCCCTTTGTTGAGCAGGGCACTGCTGATCACGTGGGGGTTTCCTGACTTCCTGGTGGTGGAACGCAAGTAAAGTTTTCTTCACTATGTCCTACAGCTGCACACACATCGTGGATGCTGGGGACAATAGGCACTACCACTGTTTGGTGGTAGATAGTGTGGGTGTTTAATAAACAGAAATAAAACTCGAGAAATTATAGTCTTCTCTCTAATTTAGTAGGCTAAGAGAATCTGGGCAAAGTCTTCAACATATTAAGACCGCACCTGGAGTACAGTGTGCAGTTCTGGTCTCCAAATTTGAGGAAAGACATTCTGGCTATTGAGGGAGTGCAGCGTAGGTTCACGAGGTCAATTCCTGGAATGGCGGGATTACCTTACGCTGAAAGACTGGAGCGACTGGGCTTGTATACCCTTGAGTTTAGAAGACAGAGAGGGGATCTGATGGAGACGTATCGGATTAAGAAAGGATTGGACACTCTGGAGGCAGGGCAGGTTCGAATATTTCCATTGGTTGGGGAGCCGAGAAGGACGAGGCATAGCCACGTTGTTCAGGAGAGACGGTGGGAGGACGCTTTGAATTGGCTTCCACAACGTCAGCGGATGCTGAATAAATTGTCAAGTTTAAAAAATGTGAGAATAAAGAAGTTTTTGTGAAGCAAAGGTCTTGGTGAGACGGAGTTCGGCCCCAGGTCTCGTCGAAGAGCCAAATTCAGAAGTCGCACGGCACCAGGTTGTGTGACTGCACCTGACGATGGAGCAGCGTTCTGAAAGCTTGTGATTTCAAAGTAGACTTGTTGCACTATAACCAGAGTGACTTCTGACTTTTCCCTGATAATTGACAATAGACAATAGGTGCAGGAGTAGGCCATTCAGCCCTTTGAGCCTGCACCACCATTCATTATGATCATGGCTGATCATCCTTAATCAGTATCCTCTTCCTGCCTTATCTCCATAACCCTTGGTTCCACAATCCTCTATCCAACTCTTTCTTAAATGAATCCAGAGACTGGACCTCCACTGCCCTCTGGGGCAGAGCATTCCACACAGCCACCTCTCTCTGGGTGAAGATGTTTCTCCTCATCTCTGTCCTAAATAGTCTACCCTGTATTTTTAAGCTGTGTCCTCTGGTTCAGGACTCACCCATCAGCGGAAACATGTTTCCTGCCTCCAGAGTGTCCAATCCTTTTATAAATAATCTTATATGTCTCAATCAGATCCCCTCTCAGTCTTCTAAACTCAAGGATATACAAGCCCAGTCGCTTCAATCTTTCAGTGTAAGGTAATCCCACCATTCCAGGAATTGACCTCGTGAACCTACGCTGCACTCCCTCAATAGCCAAAATGTCTTTCCTCAAATTTGGAGACCAGAACTGCACACAGTACTCCAGGTGTGGTCTCACCAGGGCCCTGCACAGCTGCAGAAGAACCTCTTTGCTTCTATACTCAATCCCTCTTGTTATGAAGGCCGGCATGCTATTAGCCTTCTTCACTACCTGCTGTACCTGCACGCTTACCTTCATTGACTGGTGGACAAGAACACCCAGATCTCTCTGTACTGCCCCTTTACCAAAATTGATTCCATTGAGGTAGTAATCTGCCTTCCTGCTCTTGCCACCAAAGTGGATAACCACACATTTATCCACATTAAACTGCATCTGCCATGCCTCTGCCCACTCACCTAACCTGTCCAGGTCGCCCTGTAATCTCTGAACATCCTCATCACATTTCACCCTGCCACCCAGCTTTGTATCATCAGCAAATTTGCTCATGTCATTACTAATACCATCTTCTATATCATTAATACATATTGTAAAAAGCTGCGGTCCCAGCACGGATCCCTGCGGTATCCCACTGGTCACTGCCTGCCATTCCGAAATGGAGCCGTTTATCACTACTCTTTGTTTCCTGTCAGCCAACCAACTTTCAATCCAAGTTAGTACTTTGCCCCCAGTACCGTGCGCCCTAATATTGTTCACTAAAGGGCTTTTGCCCGGAACGTCGATTCTCCCGATCCTCGGATGCTGCCTGTCCTGCCGGGCGTTTCAAGGACCCAGGCTCGCGACTCTGATACCCAGCATCCGCAGTCCTCGCTTGCCTGCTCCTCCGATGCTGCCGTGCCTTTTGCCCGCTCCAAGCCTCATCGGCTTGTGCGGCCGAGCCAAGAGGGAACAGAGGCAGCCCTTGCAGTGCCAAGGCGCAGCCCGCCTCCCCCACCGGTGGAGATCAGAGGGGCTGTCCGTGAATGAAACAGGAATGCAGCCGATTGAGAGAAAAGTCAGGACTGCAGATGCTGGGGGGGGGGGGGGGGGGGGTCAGAGCTTAAAAATGTGTTGCTGGAAAAGCGCAGCAGGTCAGGCAGCATCCAGGGAGCAGGAGAATCGACGTTTTGGGCATAAGGCCTGGGGTCAGGGCTTCCTGAAGATTCTCCTGCTGCCTGACCTGCTGTGCTTTCCCAGCAACACGCTTTTAAGCTCCAGCCAATTGAGCTGAACCTCCAAAACTCTGCGTGGGCCCACGAATGCCTGCACCGGCTGCAATTCCTGGAGCTCCCAGGGTGGGGAGGGGACGATGGCGACGCCGGTATCCCGCCGTGCCCCGCGCCCCCTGCAAGTCCCCTATCTCATTCCATTGTCCTGGGGGTGGGAGGATGCCATTGGTCGAGGGGTGAGGTGTAGCGGTGACTGGCTCGCTGGCCGACCAATCAGGGCACCCGGCCATTGTTCGCCGCCGCCGCCGCACCGCCCTCCGCACAAAGGGCACGCGCAGTCCCACCCTAACCCGCCCCCCTTCCAGCCTTATGTCTCCCTGAATGGCCCACCCCCGTTGACCGGCGCGGCATTGACCAATCGCAGACGCGGAAAGTACCTCGCGGCGTTGTGACGCAACACATACGGAAGGGCGACTCGTCTCGATTGGTTGTTTTCCGAAAGGGGAGCCGCCCACTCACTGCAATCGACGGGCGCCACATCCAATCGGGACTGCCGGAAGGTGGTGACGGAAGAGGGGCGGGCCCTACTCAAAACCTACACCCCACCCCCCCACCGACAACACCCGGTCTGATTGGATGCTCCTGGACTGGTCCCACTGATCGGTGGACGGGACGACCAATCGCGGAGGGGGACGGTGGACGTTGCGCGTGGGCAACGCCTCCCTTAACCGCACCGGTTCCGATTGGCCCCCACCAGTAATCGACGGGAGGCCCATCCAATCGGCGAGATCGTCACAGGGGGGCGGGGGCTCGAGACTGATCTGATCTGACGCACCCACCCCACCGGGGGCTGACCGACGGTCGCGGCCTCCAATCGGCATAGGCATTGTTTGCATAGCCCCGCCCTCGCCTTGACCGACGGGTCGGCCCGTCCAATCGGAGCCGTCGGCGGCGAATGACGCCAGGGTCGCGCCCGCTGATTTGAATCCTAACCGTCCCTTCGCCACGCCCCTCCTGGCGGCGGGAAGAGGCCTCTCCCCGCCTCGATTTTTTTTTAAAAGGGGAAGTTCGAATCGGATTAAAAGTCGGAGGTCGGTTAAAGCCACCCCCCTTCGAAATGGCGGAGGAAGAGGAGGAGGAAGAGTCGGCGCTGCGGGCCGAGGTGGAGCGGCTGAGCGCCGAGCTGGCCGAGACCAGCGAGCAGAAGGTGCAGGCGGCCCGCTACGGCCTGGCGGTGCTGGAGGAGCGCCGGGGCCTACAGCAGCGCCTCGCCGAGCTGGAGTCGGAGCACGAAGCCGCCATCCAGGAGCTGGAGCGGCTCAAGGAGGTGAGGGGGGCGGGGCGGGGCGTGGGTACACCGGGTCTACCCTCCTATTGGTTCAGCCCCGGGGGGGCGGAGAGGCGTCCCTCCAATCGATTGGTCCGCCCCCGCGTCGATCACCGACTCCCCCCGCCGCCGATTGGACACCCCCACGTCCATCAATCCAGCCCCGCCCCCGCAGGCTGGTGGGGGGCGGACTCCATCCAATCGCCCGGAGCCTTGGCGTCAGAGCCGGCCTCCCATTGGATGGGCCGCCCCTGTCCATCACAGCGACTCGAGCTGGCGATGGTCGCGTTCGCGTCCAATCGCCGGGTGCTTGGTGTCAAGGGCGGCCTCCCATTGGGTTAGCGCGTCCTGTCGATGACGCCAGTCCCGCGCTGGTGGGTGTCGGCATTCGCGTCCAATCGCCTGAGGCGTGTTGCCGAAGGCGGCTTCCCATTGGGTGGAGCCGCCTGTCAAATCACCGTTGTCCCGCCCACCGTGCGGGAGCTTCCAATCGGCTTCATCTCGGTGTCCAAAGGCGGCCTCCCATTGGCGTGCAGACGCCCGCCAATCAAACCGCCTCGCGCGCGGAGCGGTTGAGATTCGCGTCCAATCGCCCGCGGCGAGGTGTCGACAGCGCCTCCCCTATTGGGCCGGACGGCCTGCCCATCACCGTGCGCCGCATCCAATCGGCGGGAGGATAGGGTCAGAGCCAGCCCGCCTTCGTGGGCGCCAGCCAATCCCGTTGGAGACAGGGCTCAGCGCCCGCCTCTGATTGGTTGAGTGGGGGGGGGGGCGCGGCGGGAAATTTGAATGGACCATGGCGATGGGCGCCAAGGGGCTTGGAGGGGAGGGGAGGGGAGGGGAAGAAAGCACAGGAAGATCCCATTGGTGCCAAGTGCTGGGTCAGTTTATGCACCGGAACAGGAGGAGGCCCTTCGGCCCCTCTCTTCCCACCTGCTGCACCAGGGCAAGAGGCCATTCAGCCCCCTCTCGTTGACCCTGTTACAGATGGACGTTGGTCCCACCAACCGCCTGCACCATTAGCGCAAGACCCCCCCCCCACCTTGGAATAAAGGCCAATTCCAATTGCCTTCCCTGTCACTAGCTGCCTCTGCCCACCCACTCCATAAGACATAGGTACGGAAGCAAGGCCATTTGGCCCGTTGACCCCACTCCTCCATTTAGTCGTGGCTGATGGGTGTTTCAATTCCGCTTACCCGCACCCTCCCCGTGTAGCCCTTAATCCCTCGCCATATCAAGGATTTGTCAACCTGCGCCTCGAAGGTGCCCAAAGTCCCGGCCTCCACCGCGCTCAGTGGCAATGGATTCCGCTGAACTTATTCATAGTCCTGTCATCGTCTCCTTATCTCTCACGGGCAACTTGCTCCCCTTGGGTGTCATCTGCAGGTTGATCGATTGACCTATTGTCGAAAAGGATGGCGCTGGAGAAGCACAGCAGGTCAGGCTGCATCAGAGGGGCAGGAGACTCGGCGATTCGGGCATCGGGTCTTCAATGAGAAATAGTGCCCGAAACGTCGACTCTCCTGCTCCCTCGGATGCTGCCTGATTCGCTGTGCGTTTCCGTCGCCGCGCGCTTCGACTCTGACTCTCCAAGCACCTGCAGTCCGAACGTTCTCCTGACTTATTGGCTGATGTGTGTGCAAAGTGCATCACTGCAGCAGATGACAGTGTGAGAGAGACAGAGAGAGAGACAGACAGACAGAGACAGAGAGAGAGACAGAGAGAGAGACAGAGAGAGGCGGTGGCTCAGTGGTTAGCACTGCTGCCTCACAGCACCAGGGTCCCAGTTTCGATTGCAGCCTCGGGCGACTGTCTGTGTGGAGTTTGCGCGTTCTCCCCCCCTGTACCTGCGTGGGTTTCCTCCGGGTGCTCCGGTTTCCTCCCACAATCACAAAGATGTGCAGGTTAGGGCGGGTTGGCCGTGCTAAATTGGCCACAGTGTGAGTCAGAGGAAAATGGTTCTGGGTGGCTTGCTCTTCGGAGGGTCGGTTGTTGGGCCGAAGGGCCTGTTTTCCACTCCGTAAGGGATCTAATCTAACCTAATATTTTGAGAGGTCCATCCATAAGTCTGATAGCAGTGGGGGAAGAGGCTGTTCTTGACTTTTCGTGTCTTCAAACTTTTATACCTTCTGCCCGTCGGAAGGGAGTGTAACCGGGGGGTGGGAGGAGTCTTTCATGTTGGTTGCTTTCTCAAGGCAATGGGAAGTGTCGATGAAGTGAGGGGAAGGAAGGCTGGTCTGCGTGACGGGCTGGGCTGTGTTCATAACCCTCTGTGGTTTCTTGCGTTCCTGGGAAAGAACAGCCATCGCACCGAGACTGGATGCTTCCTATGGTGCATCTTACCGAACACTGTTAGGAGTCCTTGTGGACATGCCGAATCGCTTTAGCCTCTCGAGGGAGTGGAGACTCCCTCTCCTTCCTCCCCACCCCCCCACCTTTTATCTCAGCCCGCTTGGCACACCAGCCTCATTCCTGAAGAAGGGCTTATGCCCGAATCGTCGATCCTCCTGCTCCTCGGATGCTGCCTGACCTGCTGTGTTTTTTCCAGCACCACGTTTTTCAACCATATCCTGGTGTTGGGTGGTTTTTAAACTTTTGTACCCCCCTCCCCCCCCCCACCCCCGTCCAACACTGGCACCTCCAAATCATGGCAGACCAGGGAGACCCACTGACAGTTAACCTTGGTCCCTTCGTCGATGTCACTCTGGGGACTTGGGACGCGAGAAATGCAGGACTGGGGGTGGCTCAATAGTCCCAGGGTTTAGCCAGAGGCACGGAAACAGACCCTTCGGTCCAACTTGTCCATGCTAGCCAGATGGGGTCAAATTGACGAGCAATATCGCCGGAGGGGAAACCGCCGAGGCCGACACAGAACTGACAGTGTTGTCGAGGTAGACCAAGGGTTCGAACATTAGAAAAGTAGAGGCCCTTTGGCCCACGCCGTTGGGCCGAGAATCCTCTCCCCTGAGCTGAGAATCGAGCCTCTTGTTCTAGGACGACTGCACAGTGATGCTCATTAAAACTAGGGAAAAAGCGATGCTCTTGATGATCCAGTTATGATGGTGACAGTCGCAAAGCTGTTATCAGAGGGAAGCGCTGAGTCGAGAGACAGTGATGCTGCCAGAACGCGTCCAATCTGTTCTTGATGGGATCGGGAGATTCCAGCTCTCCCAGTGAGAATGTCCCTTCCCCTGGTAGGAAGGTGTTCCCGTTGTCGCTCTCCCGTGAGCGAGGTATTCTGGCGCCTCTCCGTCTGACCTGTCCTTGGGCATGGTTTCGGTCGCATCGAAGGGCGAGACTGCCCTCAGGGGCTTTGGGACAGCCGTCCGGGTTCAGGAAGCTTCCTGTCAGTGGGTCTCCCTGGTCTGCCGTGATTTGGAGGTGCTGGGGGGAGGGGGGGGTACAAAAGTTTAAAAACCGCCCAACACCAGGATATGGTTGAAAAACGTGGTGCTGGAAAAACACAGCAGGCCAGGCAGCATCCGAGGAGCAGGGGGATCGACGATTCGGGCATAAGCCGTTCTTCAGGAATGAGGCTGGTGTGCCAAGTGGGCTGAGATACAAGGTGGGGGGGGGGGGGGGGGGGGTGGAGGGAGGGAATTTGGGGGAGGGGTGTTGGGAATGCAATTGGTGGAAGGAGGTGAGGGTGATAGGCCAGAGAGGGGGTGGAGAGGTCAGGAAGAAGATTGCAGGTCAAGAAGGCGGTGCTGAGTCCGAGGGTTGGGGCTGAGACAAGGTGGGGGGGGGGGGGGGGGAGGGGAAATGAGGAAGCTGGAGAAATCTGAGTTCATCCCTTGTGGTTGGAGGGTTCCTAGACGGAAGATGAGGTGCTCTTCCTCCAACCGTCCTGTTGCCATGGTCTGGCGATGGAGGAGTCCAAGGACCTGCATGTCCTTGGTGGAGTGGGAGGGGGAGTTGAAGTGTTGAGCCACGGGGTGGTTGGGTTGGTTGGTCCGGGTGTCCCAGAGGGGTTCTCTGAAACGTTCCCCAATGTAGAGGAGGCCACATCGGGTGCAGCGGATGCAGCAAATGATGTGTGTGGAGGTGCCGGTTATAGTCCAACAGGTTTAATTGGAAGCACACTAGCTTTCGGAGCGTCGCTCCTTCATCAGGATATCCCTGGTCTGCGAGTGACAATGGTCCTGTCTGACTTTCCTTGTCAGCCTGTTTGGTCAATGCTGAGGCATTCTGGGTGTTTCTGGAATGGTTCGGATAGCCTTGATTTTCTGTGTTCTCCGTGGCCATGCTGTGGGTGGACAGGGGGCTGATCTTTTCCCACATATCCCAACCTAATCCAGCCCCCCCGTTTGCCAGCACTTGGCCCATCTCCCCCCTAAACCCTTCCTATCCATGTCCCCCCCCCATCCTTTTAAATGTTATCATTGTACCAGCCCCCACCACTTCCTCTGGCAGCTCGTTCCACACACGCACCACCCTCTGGAGGGAAAAGTTACCCCTCGGGTCCCTTTTCCCCCCCCCCTCACCTTAAACCTACCCCCCCTCTAGTTCTGGGCGCCCCCACCCCAGGGGGAAAAGACCTTGTCTATTTACTCTATCCATGTCCCCCCCCCCTCATGATTTTATAAACCTCTATAAGGTCACCCCTCAGCCCCCGACGCTCCAGGGAAAACAGCCCCAGCCTGTTCAGCCTCTCCCTGTAGCTCTAACCCTCCAACTCCCTTGTAAATCTTTTCTGAACCCTTTCACGTTTCACAACATCTTTCCCGATAGGAAGGAGACCAGAATTGCACGCAATATTCCAACAGTGCCCTAACCAATGTCCTGTACAGCCGCAACATGACCCTCCCAACTCCTGGACTCAATACTCTGACCAATAAAGGAAAGCATACCCAACGCTGCCTTCACTATCCTATCAACCTGTGACTCCACTTTCAAGGAGCTAGGAACCTGCACTCCAAGGTCTCTTTGTTCAGCAACACTCCCCAGGACCTTCCCATTAAGTGTATAAGTCCTGCCCAGATTTGTCGAGATGTGTTCATTGGGTACCCGTTCTTTTGGAATACACTGTATTGGTGATTTTCCTCTGCTCTGTGTAGTTCCTCTATGCTGCAGTGGGTGGTGGCTCGTTGAAATGACGTTCGAACGCAGCTTTGATTGTGGGTGTTGTGGTGATGGCTTCTATCGTGTTGTTTTCCTGTAGATGCTGGTTTGAAGTTCCTCATTGGCTGTTCGCTCGACTGTGACATCTAGGAAGGGCGATTTGTTGTTGTCTTCCTCCCCCCTTTGTTGAATTTTATGCCAATGAGGATATTCAAACACAGAATGTTACAGCACTGGAACAGGCCCTTTGGCCTGTGTCGAACCAGATCCTCTGTCTAAACCTGTCGCCTGTTTTCCAAGAGTTTTGGACGTAGGTCTGCTGGCTGAGCTGGAAGGGTCCCCTCCAGACGTTTCGTCACCCTACTAGGGGACATCTTCAGTGGGCCTCAGGCGAAGCAATCCTGCAAATTCCTGCTTTCTATTTTCACGTTTGGGTTTCTTTGGGCCGGTGATGTCATTTCCTGCGGTGATGTTATTTCCTGCTGGGAAGTCACTTCTGGTTCCTTTGCTCCGGGGGCGGGGGGTGGTAGATGGGGGTCTAACCTGATGATGTGTTTGTTGATAGAGTTCCGGCTGGAATGCCAGGAATTCTCGTGCAGGTCTCTGTTTGGCTTGTCCTCGGATGGATGTGTTGTCCCAGTCGAAGTGGTGTCCTTCCTCGTCTGTATGTGAGAGAGAGAGAGAGAGAGAGAGAGAGAGATCGCTGACCCAGACTTTGGGTGGATAGCTGGGAGGGTTGTTCGTTTGAGTCTCTGCATGCGTGCTTCTTGATGGGAACCCTGAAATAGGAGATCCCATTGGGTGTTTCGTTGGTTTGTCTGTAGGCTTGGTTGTTGAAGGTGAACGAGGTGGTAAGGCCGAGGGCCACGAGCTTGACGATACTGTCCTTGCTGACAAAGTCAGCAGTGTCTGGTGTTTGTATCTTTGCTTTGAGGTTTCAGCGGACACTACGGGGACAATTTAGCACGGCCAATCCCACCCTAACCTGCACATCCCTGGGCACGACAGGGACAATTTAGCAAGGCCAATCCACCCTAACCCGCACATCCCTGGGCACTACGGGGACAATTTAGCACGGGCCAATCCACCCTAACCTGTACATCCCTGGGCACTACGGGGACAATTTAGCACGGGCCAATCCACCCTAACCTGCACATCCCTGGGCACTATGGGGACAATTTAGCACGGCCAATCCACCCTAACCCGCACATCCCTGGGCACTATGGGGACAATTTAGCACGGCCAATCCACCCTAACCTGCACATCCCTGGGCACTACGGGGACAATTTAGCACGGCCAATCCACCCTAACCTGCACATCCCTGGGCACTACGGGGACAATTTAGCATGGCCAATCCACCCTAACCTGCTCATCCCTGGGCACTGCGGGGACAATTTAGCATGGCCAATCCACCCTAACCTGCACACCATCAGACTGTGGGAGGAAACCGGAGTACCCGAAGGAAACCCACACACACACCGGGGGGGAATGTGCAAACTCCACACAGACAGTAGCTTGAGGCTGGAATTGAACTCGGGTCCCTCAGACTGTGAGGCAGCAGTGCTAACCACTAAGCCACTGTGCCATCTGTAGTGTTGTAAAACTAGAGAACCCTTGGGATTCTGGGACATCACTCTTTGAAGTTGGCGTCACGGGGAGACAGGGCGGGTAAGAAGGAGCTTGCCTCCATCGCTCAGAGCTTTGAGTGTCGGAGCTGGTGGGGAAACATCACGTTGGGGGTTATACAGGACCTTGGTGAGGCTTCGTCTGGAGCAGTGTGTTCAGTTCCGGTCGCACCGTTACAGGAAGGACATGATTCACCCGGAGAGGGGTCGGGAAGGGATTTACCGGGACAAGGCCGGGAACGGAGGCTGGCAGTTTATATACTGGAATGTAGGAGGTTGAGGGGCGAGTGTCTTCAGGTAATGTCGACTTTTCCCTCAGGAGATGTCACGTTTTTACAGTGAAAGGAGCAAGATTTTAAAAAGACATGAACAGTAGGTTTTTTTTTTACACTGTTTGTGAAACGAACTTTCAGACGAAGTGGTGGACGTGCTCCAGTTCCAAAGTTCAACAGACGTTTGGATAAGTCCACGGATCGGAACGGGATATGGGGCAGGTGTGGAGCTCGTCTTGTCTGGGATGATGGCCTGGTTGGGCCCACGGCTCTGTTTCAATCCCGACGTGGTCCAACCATCGCCTCTTCTCGCCTTTTTGAGGTATTCCCGGTGTCGGAGCCGATTTCCTCAAATTCCCGGAGCAGGGATTACTGGTTCATAAGCTCGCGCCATGTCTTGGAGCCGTTGATGGCCGCGGTTGGGGGGGTGGGTGGAAGCAGGTCGTTCTGAGGGGTCGGGGAGAAAGATTTTGACAGTCGAGGAGAGTGGTCCGGGAAATGGCTGACGGAGTTCAACGTGAGCAGAGGCGAGGTCTTGCACTTTTTTGGGGGGGGGAAGTAAAGAATACAGGCATGGACTACTTTCGAAAGGGTGAGAAGGTTCACAACGCCAAAGTCCGGAGGGATCTTGGGAGTGCTGGTCCAGGAATCTCTGAAGGCTGAGTCCGTGGTTCGGAAAGCAAATGTGACGCTGTCACTCGTCTCGAGAGGGTTGGAATGTCAAAGCAGCGATGTGCCGGGGAGACTTGATAAAGCTTCCAGTTCGGCCCCCATTCGGAATACTGTGTCCGGTTTTTGGGGGGCCCACGCCTCAGGAAGGACAGACTGGAGCCTGGAGACTCACCGGGTCGATCCCGGGAATGGTCGGGCCGGCCCACGGTGAGCGGCTGAGGATTCGTGGGATTGTGTTCGTTCCGACGTTCAGAAGGTTGTGGGGGAGAGCGAAGAGAAGCTTCCGAGATAACGCACGGCTTTACGCAGGGTGGACGCTGGGGAACTGTTTCGGTTAGGTGGGGAGACTTGGCCTCGTGGGCACGGCCTTCGAATTCGAGGGGGATCAATTTGGAACGGAAACGAGGAGACCTTTCTTCACCCGGAGAGTGGTGGGCCTGTGGAATTCATCGCCACGGGGCGCAGTAGAGGCCGGGACGTTAAATCTCTCCAAGGCCGAGGTTGACAAATTCTTGACCTGGCGAGGAATTAAGGGGAGAGTGTGGGTAAGTGGCGTTGGAAGGCCCATCAGCCGTGATTGAATGGCGGAGTGGACTCAATGGGCCGAATGGCCTTCCTTCCACTCTGATGTCTTGTGGTCTTGAGAAAGGAGGAAGTGAGGCTAGGGCAGTACGGTCAGTGTGAGAGTGTGTGAGTGAATGTGAGAGTGAGAGAGAGAGAGAGTGAATGTGTGAGAGAGAGAGAGAGAGATTGACTGAATGTGAGAGAGAGAGAGAGAGAGAGAGAGAGAGTGAGTGAGTGAATGTGAGAGTGAGTGAGTGAATGTGTGTGAGAGAGAGAGATTGACTGAATGTGAGAGAGAGATTGACTGAATGTGAGAGAGAGATTGACTGAATGTGAGAGAGAGAGTGAGTGAGTGAATGTGTGAGAGAGAGAGTGAGTGAGTGAATGTGGGAGAGAGAGAGTGAGTGAGTGAATGTGGGAGAGAGAGAGTGAGTGAATGTGTGAGAGAGAAAGTGAGTGAGTGAATGTGTGAGAGAGTGAGTGAGTGAATGTGTGAGAGAGAGAGTGAGTGAGTGAATGTGTGAGAGTGAGTGAGTGAATGTGTGAGAGTGAGAGAGTGAATGTGTGAGAGAGAGAGAGTGAATGTGTGAGAGAGAGAGAGTGAATGTGTGAGAGAGAGTGAATGTGTGAGAGAGAGTGTGAATGTGTGAGAGAGAGAGAGAGTGAATGTGTGAGAGAGAGAGAGAGTGAATGTGTGAGAGAGAGAGAGTGAGTGAATGTGTGAGAGAGAGAGAGTGAGTGAACGTGTGAGAGAGAGAGAGAGTGAGTGAACGTGTGAGAGAGAGAGAGAGTGAGTGAACGTGTGAGAGAGAGAGTGAGTGAGTGAACGTGTGAGAGAGAGAGTGAGTGAGTGAACGTGTGAGAGAGAGAGTGAGTGAGTGAACGTGTGAGAGAGAGAGTGAGTGAGTGAACGTGTGAGAGAGAGAGTGAGTGAGTGAACGTGTGAGAGAGAGAGTGAGTGAGTGAACGTGTGAGAGAGAGAGTGAGTGAGTGAACGTGTGAGAGAGAGAGTGAGTGAGTGAACGTGTGAGAGAGAGAGTGAGTGAGTGAACGTGTGAGAGAGAGAGTGAGTGAGTGAATGTGTGAGAGAGAGAGTGAGTGAGTGAATGTGTGAGAGAGAGAGTGAATGTGTGAGAGAGAGAGAGTGAATGTGTGAGAGAGAGAGAGAGTGAATGTGTGAGAGAGAGAGAGAGAGTGAATGTGTGAGAGAGAGAGAGAGTGAATGTGTGAGAGAGAGAGAGAGTGAATGTGTGAGAGAGAGAGAGAGTGAATGTGTGAGAGAGAGAGAGAGAGTGAATGTGTGAGAGAGTGAGTGAGTGAATGTGTGAGAGAGAGAGAGAGTGAATGTGAGAGAGAGAGAGAGAGTGAGTGAACGTGTGAGAGAGAGAGTGAGTGAGTGAATGTGTGAGAGAGAGAGTGAGTGAGTGAATGTGTGAGAGAGAGAGTGAATGTGTGAGAGAGAGAGAGTGAATGTGTGAGAGAGAGAGAGAGTGAATGTGTGAGAGAGAGAGAGAGAGTGAATGTGTGAGAGAGAGAGAGAGTGAATGTGTGAGAGAGAGAGAGAGTGAATGTGTGAGAGAGAGAGAGAGTGAATGTGTGAGAGAGAGAGAGAGTGAATGTGTGAGAGAGAGAGAGAGTGAATGTGTGAGAGAGTGAGTGAGTGAATGTGTGAGAGAGAGAGAGAGTGAATGTGAGAGAGAGAGAGAGAGTGAGTGAATGTGTGAGAGAGAGAGAGAGTGAGTGAATGTGTGAGAGAGAGTGAGTGAATGAATGTGTGAGAGAGAGTGAGTGAATGTGTGAGAGAGAGTGAGTGAATGTGTGAGAGAGAGTGAGTGAATGTGTGAGAGAGAGAGAGAGAATGTGTGAATGTGTGAGAGAGAGAGAGTGAATGTGTGAGAGAGAGAGTGAGTGAGTGAACGTGTGAGAGAGTGAGTGAGTGAATGTGTGAGAGAGAGAGTGAATGTGTGAGAGAGAGAGAGTGAATGTGTGAGAGAGAGAGAGAGTGAATGTGTGAGAGAGAGAGAGAGTGAATGTGTGAGAGAGAGAGAGAGTGAATGTGTGAGAGAGAGAGAGAGTGAATGTGTGAGAGAGTGAGTGAGTGAGTGAATGTGTGAGAGAGTGAGAGTGAGTGAATGTGTGAGAGAGAGAGTGAGTGAATGTGTGAGAGAGAGAGAGTGAGTGAATGTGTGAGAGAGAGAGAGTGAGTGAATGTGTGAGAGAGAGAGAGAGTGAGTGATGTGTGAGAGAGAGAGAGGTGAGTGAATGTGTGAGAGAGAGAGAGAGTGAGTGAATGTGTGAGAGAGAGAGAGAGTGAGTGAATGTGTGAGAGAGGAGAGTGAGTGAATGTGTGAGAGAGAGTGAGTGTATGTGTGAGAGAGAGTGAGAGTGAGTGAATGTGTGAGAGAGAGGTGAGTGAATGTGTGAGAGGAGAGTGAGTGAGTGAATGTGTGAGAGAGAGTGAGAGTGAGTGAATGTGGTGAGGGAGGAG
>NW_027311009.1:0-37978 GCF_047496795.1 Chiloscyllium punctatum | reverse complement strand
CACCAGTTTACATCCTGTCGCGCCAGTGTATACACACGAGAAAAAGACAATGTTGTCAAGGACAAGACTGTGATACAGGCTACTAGATTAGATGGGATTGAGGTGCAAAAGGAGGAGGTGTTAGCAATTCTGCAAAGTTTGAAAATAGATAAGTCCCCTGGGCCAGATGGGATTTATCCTAGGATTCTCTGGGAAGCCAGGGAGGAGATTGCAGAGCCTTTGGCTTTGATCTTCATGTAGTCATTGTCTACAGGAATAGTGCCAGAAGACTGGAGGATAGAAAATGTCCCCTTGTTCAAGAAGGGGAGTAGACACAACCCTGGTAATTATAGACCAGTGAACCTTACTTTGGTTGTTGGTAAAGTGTTGGAAAAGGGTATAAGAGGTAGGATTTATAACCATCTAGAGAGGAATAAGTTGATGAGGGATCAGTGAGGTGTTTGTTAAGGTTCCCCATGGTAGGCTATTGCATGGGATTGAGGGTGATTTAGCGGTTTGGATCAGAAGTTGGCTAGCTGAAACAAGACAGAGAGTGGTGGTTGATGGGAAATGTTGATCCTGGAGTTTAGTTACTAGTGGTGAACCACAAGGATCTGTTTTGGGGCCATTGCTGTTCATCATTTTTATAAATGACCTAGATGAGAGTATAGAAGGATGGGTTAGTAAATTTGCGGATGAGTTGTGAATAGTGCTGAAGGATGTTGTAGGTTACAGAGAGACATAGCTAAGCTGCAGAGCTGGGCTGAGAGGTGGCAAATGGAGTTTAATGTGGACAAGTGTGAGGTGATTCACTTTGGTCGGAGTAACCGGAATGCAAAGTACTGGGCTAATGGTAAGATTCTTGGTAGTGTAGATGAGCAGAGAGATCTCGGTGTCCAGGTACATAGATCCCTTAAAGTTGCCACCCAGGTTGATAGGGTTGTTAAGAAGGCACACGATGTTTTAGCTTTTATTGGTAGAGGGATTGAGTTTCAGAGCCACAAGGTCATGCTGCAGCTGTACAAAACTCTGGTGCGGCTGCACTTGGAGTATGCGCACAGTTTTGGTCACCACATTATAGGAAGGCTGTGGGAGCTTAGGAAAAGGTTCAGAGGAGATTTACCAGGATGTTGCCTGGTCTTATGAGGAAAGGCTGAGGGAGTTTGGGCTATTTTTGTTAGAGAGAAGAAGGTTGAGAGGTGACTTAATTCATACGTAGAAGATATTCAGAGGGTTAGATCGGGTGGACAGGGAGAGTCTTTTTCCTCAGATGGTGATGTCTAACAGGAGGGGACATAGCTTTAAATGGAGGGGTGATAGATATAGGACAGATGTCAGAGGTAGTTTCTTTACTCAGAGAGATGTAGGGGTGTAGAACACACTGCCGCAACAGTAGTAGACTCGTCAACTTTAAGGGCATTTAAATGGTCATTGGATAGAAATATGGATGATGATGGAATAGTGTAGGATAGATGGGCTTCAGATTGGTTCCACAGGTCAGCGCAATATTGAGGGCCGAAGGGCCTATACTGCGCTGGAATGTTCTATATTCCATGTTCTAGGAGACCACATCGAGAGCAACGCACATAGTAGATGAGATATTTGGAGGTGCAGGAAAATCTCTGCCGGATGTGGAAGGCTCCTTTGGGGCCTTGGATGGAGATGAAGGGGGAAGTGTGGATGCAGGTTTTACACCTCTTACAGTGGAAGGGGAAGGTGCCAGGATGGGTTGGTGGGGGGGGGGGCTTGGAGGGAATGGCCTCTGTGGAGTGCAGAGAGGCGTGGGGAGGGAAATACATCTGAGGTGGTGGGGTCTGACTGAAGGTGATGGAAATAGTAGAGGATAATGCACTGTATGCAGAGATTAATGGGGTGGAAGGTGAATACCAGGGTGGGGTTCTATCCTTGTCATGGTTGGAGGAGTGGGTTCAAGGGTTGAGGTGTAGGAAGTGGAGGAGATGCGTTGGAGGGCATTGTTGATCACGTGGGAGGGGAAATTGTGGTCCTGGAAATAGGAGGCGATCTGGGATGCCCAGGAGTGGAACAGCTCCTCCTGGGAGCAGATACAGCGGAGGCAGAGAAATTGGGACTAAGGGATCGTGCTTTTTGGGGGCGGGGCGGGGGGGGGATGGAAGAGGGGTTGGGAGGAGGTGTAGTCCAGTAGTCCAGGTAGCTGTGGGAGTCGGTGGGTTTGAAATAGATGTCCGTGTTGAGTCGGTGGGCGGAAATGGAGACAGAGAGGTCCAGGAAGGGGAGGGAGGTGTCTGAGATGGTCCAGGTGAACTTGAGGGTGGAAAGCGTTGGTGCAGTTAACGAACTGTTCAAACTCCTCGCGGGAGCACAAGGTGGCACCGATACAGTCATCAAAGTAGCAGAGGAAAAGTAGCAGGGGATTGGTATAGCTGCAGGAGATGGCCTGTTCCACGTACCCTATGAAGAGGCAGGCATAGCTGGGGCCCACGCGGGTGCCCATGGCTGCCCCTTTGGTCTCGGGAAGGACTGGAAGGAGAAGTTGTTGACGGTGAGGACCAGTTCAGCCAGGGGGATGAGGGTGTCGATGGAAGGGTACTGGCTGGGTCAGGGGGAGAGGAAGAAATGGAGATCTTGAAGGCCTTTGCATTGTGGGAAAAGGACCCACTGGTGAAGGTGAGACATCGCGGGCTGGGGAAACGAAAGTCATGGAGGAGGTGAAGGGTGTGGGTGGTGTCCCGAATGGACGGGGTGGAGGGTTCCTAGCCCAAGGGGGGAAATAGGACTGTGTCAAGCTGTGAGGAAATAGGTTCGGTGAGGCAGGCGGACACAACAGGTTGGCCGGGGCAGCGCTGGGTAAGAGGTAGAACTGGCAGTGCGGGGTTCCCGGACTATGAGGTTCGAGGCTGTGGCTGATCTTTTTGAGGACTCAGCTCCACTTACCCCGCCCACTAAACCTCATTCTTAATCCCTCTACTGTTCAAAAATTTACTTTTGCCTTAAAAACATCCAGCGAGGCAACCTCTGGGTGAATTCTCAAGTGCTCAGCTCAGTCCTAAATCTGCTCGCCCTTATTTTGAGACTGTGCCTCCTCGTTTGAGTCTCACCCCCCCAGTGAAAACAATCTCCCTGCTTCTTCCTTATCTATTCCCTTCATCATTTTATATCCTTCTGTAAGATTCCTCCCTCATTGTTCTAAATTCCAGTGAGCACAGTCTCAGATGACTCAATCCCTCCTCAAAAGGCAACCCCCCCCACCCCCCCCCCCCCCCCACACACAACTCCAGAATTAACCTGGTGAACCTCCTCTGCACCCTCTCCGTCCTGTCTCAAGTAAGGAGACCAAAACTGGTCACTGTCAATTATTGGGAAAACCCGTCCGGGTTCAATAACATCCTTGAGGGAAGGAAACCTGTTATTCTTCTCTGGACCAGCAATGGGGTTGACTCTTAACTTGCCCACGGGACCATTAGGGACAGGCAATGAATGCTGCCCTAGCCACATTGAGTGAATGAAAACAAAAACTCTGCCTCACACACTAAGAACCGCTTTAATGCCCACACTAGGAGGAGTTTGCAAGGAAACGAAATCAGAGATAAATTGCTCCTTTGGAGAGCCAGTGCAAATGTGATGGGCCAAATGGCCCCCTTCTGCGCTCTAACCATTCTGTGTTTACTTTTGTCGAGTGGTTAGGGGTACTTCGAAGGAGGGAGTGTCGGATCTAGTAACACTGGCTGCACTGCACTGGCTGTGAAGCACACTGCAAAACCGCCTCCATGGGCAGCCAGAGGAACACAGTTCTCAAAAGACAGGGTCGAGAGTGCGGCGCTGGAAACGCACAGCAGGTCAGGCAGCATCCGAGGAGCAGGAGAGTCGGCGTTTCGGGCAAAAGCCCTTCATCAGAATTCCTGTGTCCGCTTTCGTGATCTTTCGCTATAAATTCTATGCCTTACGGATCCTGCCCCACTAGCTACCTGACGAAGGAGCAGCGCTCTAAAAGCTAGTGCTTCCAAACAAACCTGCTGGGTCATAACCTGGTGTTGGACGAGTTTTGTCCTTAAAAAACATTCAACGAGGGTTCTGAGTCTTCGGAAGGCTTTGACACAGGGAGAGCTGTGGGCCACACTTAAGGCTGAGACAGATAGATCCTAGACCAGTCGGGGAATAAAGGGTGATGGGGAAAGGAGACATGAGGAAAGTCTGATTGTGTTGATTGGTTGAGCAGGGCCCGAGAACTGGACAGTCTATTCCTGTTCCTACATCAAATGCTTCTCATTGACTGTAAAATTGAAAAGCTAGGTAATGCTGAGGTGTTCCTGAGGGATAACATGACAGCAGTGGTTTAGGGCCATGGCTAGTCGCCATACCAGGGCGTCACGGAATGGTTTTAACACACGGGGAGGCCCTTCGGCCCATTGTGCTTGCCCCGGCTCTGTGGACGAGCACCCAGTGTCACTCCCCTACCTTCTCGCAATAACCCCTTGCACGTTTGGACTTTGCTGACAGACCCCTGGTCTGTTGGGCCTTCCTCCATCACATTCTCTCGGGTAGGCCGCTCCCGATCCCAACCGCTGGGAGCGGGAGAAAGTTTCCCCTCGTGTACCGGTTGCCTCTCTCGCCAAAAAGTCTTTAATCTGCGGCTGTCCAGGTTAGAGCGGTGCTGGAAAAGCCACAGTGGGTCAGGAGGAGCAGGAAAAATCGACGTTTCGGGCAGGGGCTCTTCATCAGGGACAAAATATTTTAATCTGAGCGCCATCTTGCTCTCGATCCTTCTGGAGAACGGAAGGTTTATTGACCACGCGGTTCCAAATGCCTCTGTCAAAACTCCTCAGCCGACCCCAACGAAAGATATGTTCAAGGGTAAGAGATAACTGCATCAATAACACCAATTATCGATGTCTATCGACCATCACGGAGGCTGGACAATTGCAGGCTGTTTTGGGAAATGGGTGAAAAACAGAGTAGCAATCATGAGGGGCTTCAATTAACTGGGCAGGTTGAGGGGTGACCTTATAGGAGTTTATAAAATCATGAGGGGCTTGGGTAGGGTAAATAGTCAAGGTCTTTCCCCTGGGGTGGGGGAGTCCAGAACTAGAGGGTTTAAGTTGAGAGGGAAAAGGGGCAACTTTTTCACACATAAGGTGGTGCGTGTATGGAATGAGCTGCCAGAGGAAGTGGTAGAGGCTGGGACAATCACTGCATTTAAAAGGCATCTGGATGGGTATATGAATAGGAAGGGTTTGGAGGGATACAGGCCAAGTGCTGGCAATTGGGTTGGGATATCTAGTCAGTATGGGTGAGTTGGATCGAAGGGTCTGTTTCCGTGCTGTTCATCTCTATGACTGAAAAGTAGGGAAAGGGGATAAAGGAATGAAGTTCTACAAAAGTGTACAACGCTTTCTGAACCCAATGTGTAAATAGCTCAATATGGGAACATTCTCTGGATGGAGGTTTGCTCGCTGAGCTGGAAGGTTCATTTCCAGACGTTTCGTGACCCTACTAGGTAACATCTACCACCCCCTGAGAAAAAGAACAGGAAGTGACCTCACCACAGGGAATGACATCACCACGGGAAATGACATCGCCAACCCAAAGAAACCCAAACATATCAATGGAAAGCAGGAATCATCAGCAGTGCTTCGCCTGAGGCCCACTGAAGATATTACCTAGTGTGGTGACGAAACGTCTGAAAACGAACCTTTCAGCTCAGCGAGCAAAACTACATCAAGAACCTCGACATGAGCTACAAATCTTCTCAAAGCACGCTGGGAATATTCTCTGTTGGCTGTCAGAATGAAGAGTGGACCAGGGCGATTAAACGAAGTAAAGGTAGAGAGAGATCTTTCGACAATAGTGACTATTTCACTTGAAGATGGTGAGAGAGACGGAAGCATGTGTATTTTTAAAAAAAATTGGAGATTCGTAAATTGGAGAAAAGCCGAGCCGAGATGATAATTTGTCCAACACAATCAGTGGCCAGCAATGGGAAGCATTTAAAATACTGTTGACCCGAACTTAGGAAAGGTACAAAGTGAAAGAGCAAAATAAGTATGTGCGAGACTCCATGGCTTACGGGAGCAACTGAGGATTTAGGAAGGAGTAGATTAAAACAGGCTGACTGGCAGAATGAGAGACAGTCCAGACAGTTTCAGAGGGAAATCGAAAAGAAAACAATTAAAGAGAACTATGAAATGAAATCGTCAAGGAACATAAACCAAAAGAGTTTTAAAGGCCTCATCATAAAACTGAAAGGCTGGGATGAGAATAAGACCAATTAGGAGACAGACATGGTAATATAGCAAGCAATGATAAGAGTTACGACAGAAATATTAAATTCTCTGTGCCATTTCAGCATTACCCTTTCTTAAATGGGAACGTAGGTTTGGATGTGAATTCTGAGAGATTTGCACAGGCTGTGTGAATGGGATTGAACATGGCAATCGTCATGCAATGTGAGTATGTGCGAAGTGCTTTATTTTTAAAAAAAGGACAGAAAGGCGGATGAATAGCTCAAAAAGTGAGAGGTTGGGAGGTTTTGATGCCCGGAGGGACTTGTGCATCCTTGTTCATGACTCACTAAAAGCTAGCACATTGGCACAGAGAGCAATTAGAGAGGAAAACAGCATTTTGGTCACCGTCACTAGGGATCTGAGCACAGCAGTAAAGAGGCCTTACTGCGGCAATTATACTGAACCAACAGGATATTATGTGCAGTTTTAGGCTCGTTACTGAAGGAAGGAGGTTCTTGCCATAAAGGGAGTTCATCGGTCTGGTCCCCAGAGGTGGCAGAATTGTCATTGCTTCGTTTGGAAGAACGAAAGGCGATCTGACCAAAATGTATTGAGACGCCCACAGGGCAGGACAGGGTGGCATGTTGCCCCTGGCCGAAGATCCTAGAACCAGGGGCACCCAATCTCAGACCAACGGGGCGACCAGCTTGGGACTTGGGGGTGGAGGGGCAGATGGGGAGAACCTTCACTCAGAGGGATACGAGCCTTTGGAATTCCCAACTCCAGACAGCTGCGGAGACTCGATCAGTTTCCAGATCCTGGTGATACTGGGGGACATGAGGAACGAGTAAGGTGTCAGAACATCAAAAGTAATTTCAGGTACATAATTCTCTGAAGTTTGCTTCACATCTTGACAGGGCGGTCTAGAAAGCACTTAGCAACCTTCCCTGTGTCGCTCAGACCTTTTGAGGATGGGAGTTGGGACGCCATGTTGAGGCCCCTTCTGGAGTACTGTGCCCACTTCGGGTCACCCTGTTACAGGAAGGATAATATTAAACTGGAGAGGGCTCAGGAGAGATTTCCCAGGATGTTGTTGGGAATGGAGTGCTTGAGTTAAAAGGAGAGGCTGGATAGGCTGGGACCTTTTTCACTGGAAGGTTGAGAGGTGACCTTCTGGAGGTTTATAAAATCATAAGGGGCAAGGGTAGAATGGCAAGGGTCTTTTCCCAAGGCTGGGGGCATCTCAAGACTAGAGGGCAATGTTTTAAGGTGAGAAGAGAAGGATTTAAAAAAAAAACACCAAGGGCAATTTACGTGACACAGAGGGTGGCTTGTGTGGAGAGTGAACCTCCAGAGGAAGGCGACTGTCTGTGTGGAGTTTGCACAGGTCTCCTCGTTCCTGCGTGGGTTCCCTCCCACAGCCCAAAGAGGTGAAGGTTAGGGTGGATTGGCCATGGGAAATTGCCCATAATGCTCAGGGATGTGCAGGTTAGGGTGGATTGGCCGTGCTAAATTGTCCCATAATGCTCAGGGATGCGTAGGTTAGGCGCATTAGTGAGCGGTAGATGTAGAGTGATGGGGAATGGGGAATGGGTGTGGGTGGAATACTCCTCAGAGGGTTGGTGTGGACTGGTTGGACCGAAGGGTCTGTTTCCGTGCTGTAGGGCTCTTCAATGTCGAGGTGGATAAACAGCTCCGATCAGTTTGTACAGTCAGTTAGGCTTATCCCTGCTCCTGTTACCTACATTACAATGATTCTGTTTTTTTTAAGCCGGGGCAATAATACAATTAGACCTGGGATTGATTTGAAATGTGCTCATTGAAATTATAAGCATATCAACGATTATAAACAGGAAAGTGGTGCACCAAGTAAACTAATCAGGCTCAAAGCTTCTAAAGCCCGAGACCAGATGGATTGTGTCCTCGTGTTTTGAAAAGAATCCAGAAAGCAGACAGTGTAGGCACTCCTACAGATAGTCTGTCTGAAGAAAGAGACACAGTGCCAGAAGGCTGGCACTGAGCTGAAATAATTCCAGGTTTAAGAAGGGAGATAGGACGCGCTGAAGGAGCGAGACACTGCTCAACCGAATGTCGATGAGTGACCAAATATTAGAATCCCCCCCACTGTGGAGGGAGAGACCCGAAAACTGTCTGAAAATGAGATTACAAAAGTAGACAGTCTGCAGGGATTTCCGAAGGGGAAGGCTGGCTTAGAGGTGATTGAATTTTTTTTTGATGAGGTAACACAGAGAGAGAGAGAGAGAGAGAGAGAGGAGATATCGGTAATACTGCTAATCCAGACTTGCTGAGACACAGCTGAGTCTTAAAGTGGTCTGCATTAACAAACCACGACAATGTCTGGGGACCAAAGTAATGGAAGCCGATGCAGGAAGCGAGAAAAGCAGGAGCAGGCCATTCGGCCCTTCGAGCCTGCTCCACCATTCAATCGGATCGTGGCTGGTCGTGTAATATCAGCATCCCATTCCCGTTTTCTCTCCGTACATCCCCAGATCCCTGGAGCCGCAGGAATCCCTCTTGAATATATCTGACAAACTCACCCCAACAGCTTCATGTGGGAGAGAATTCTGCAGGTTCATGGCTCCCTGAGTGAAGCAATTCTTCCTCATCTCGGTCCTGAATGGCCTTTCCCCCCCCCCCCTTATTCTTGGACAGCGACCCCTAATTCTGGAGCTTCCCCCAACATTGGGAACATTCTTCCCTCACCCAGCCTGTCAGGATTTTCTTTGAGATGCCCCCATCTTTGGCAAATGAAGTTCAACGAATCTGAGGGAGTGCATGTTGATGGGAAGGGATCAGAAAGTCGCTTATTCGAAGGTGCGAGAACAGACTGGACTGAAGAGGAAAGGCACTGTGGAGTACACCAGTCACGAAAGGTTGCACTGCAACTTAGCAAGGCCATGAGAAACTAAACTCGAGGATCCCAACAGTGTGGGAGCAGACCCTTCAACCCAACAAATTCCACACTGACCCTCCGAAGAGTAACCCACCCAGACCCATTCCCCTACCCTGTTACTCTACATTTACCCCTGGCTAATGCATCTAACCTACACATCCCTGGGCACTGTGGGACAACCTAGCACGGCCAATCCACCCTAACCGACACATCCCTGAGCACTATGTGACAATTCAGCATGGCCAATCCACCCTAACCTGCACATCCCTGGGCAATATGGGACAATTTAGCATGCCCAATCCACCCTAACCTGCACATCCCTGGTCACTATGGGACAATTTAGCATGGCCAATCCACCCTAACCTGCACATCCCTGGTCACTATGGGACAATTTAGCACGGCCAATCCACCCTAATCTGCACATCCCTGGGCACTATGGGACAATTTAGCACGGCCAATCCACCCTAACCTGCACATCCCTGGTCACTATGGGACAATTTAGCACAGCCAATCCACCCTAACCTGCACATCCCTGGTCACTATGGGACAATTTAGCATGGCCAATCCACCCTAACCTGCACATCCCTGGTCACTATGGGACAATTTAGCATGGCCAATCCACCTTAACCTGCACATCCCTGGGCACTATGGGACAATTTAGCATGGCCAATCCACCCTAACCTGCACATCCCTGGTCACTATGGGACAATTTAGCACGGCCAATCCACCCTAACCTGCACATCCCTGGGCACTATGGGACAATTTAGCATGGCCAATCCACCCTAACCTGCACATCCCTGGTCACTATGGGACAATTTAGCACGGCCAATCCACCCTAACCTGCACATCCCTGGGCACTATGGGGCAATTTAGCACGGCCAATTCACCCTAACCTGCACATCCCTGGGCACTATGGGACAATTTAGCACGGCCAATCCACCCTAACCTGCACATCCCTGGTCACTATGGGACAATTTAGCACGGCCAATCCACCCTAACCTGCACATCCCTGGGCACTATGGGACAATTTAGCACGGCCAATCCACCCTAACCTGCACATCCCTGGTCACTATGGGACAATTTAGCACGGCCAATCCACCTTAACCTGCACATCCCTGGTCAGTATGGAACAATTTAGCACGGCCAATCCACCCTAACTACACATCCCTGGTGTGTAGGTTAGGGTGGATTGGCCGTGCTAAATTGTCCCATAGTGACCAGGGATGTACAGGTTAGGGTGGATTGGCCGTGCTAAATTGTCCCATAGTGACCAGGGATGTGCAGTTTAGGGTGGATTGGCCGTGCTAACTTACGCCACAGTGTCCAAGGATGTGCAGGTTAGGGTGGATTGGCCATGCTAAATTGTCCCATAGTGCCCAGGGATGTGCAGGTTAGGGTGGATTGGCCATGCTAAATTGTCCCATAGTGACCAGGGATGTGCAGGTTAGGGTGGATTGGCCGTGCTAAATTGTCCCATAGTGCCCAGGGATGTGCAGGTTAGGGTGGATTGGCCGTGCTAAATTGTCCCATAGTGCCCAGGGATGTGTAGTTAGGGTGGATTGGCCATGCTGAATTGTCCCATAGTGTCCAGGGATGTGCTACGCCTGCAGTTCAGATTGACAGCACTTGAGAGCGTATGAGTGCTAACTCCTGCTTCTTTTTCTCCTTTGACAAATGGATGAAAAGTTATTCAAACACACACAACACCATCTTTCAGCTCTCCTCCTACAAAGCCAGAAACACTTTATCGAGTAAGAGGCTCACTGTGGCTAGACCATATCTTCTGGGCATTAAGAAGCAGACTGGTTCTCTAACTCCCTATCCCCTCAATCTCTGCACTTGCCTCAAGGACTCAGTCCCCAAGCTGTCACCAGCTCAATCGGGAGCAGCTCAAAGACCTGGCCGATTGGCCACACTGCTGACATGTAGGGAACACAGAAGGCAACTGGCTAACAACAGTACAGATAACACACAGATCTTCTGTGGGATGTGTGTGTGCGTGTGTATGTGTGAGAGAGAGAGAGAGAGAGAGAGTTTGAGAGTGCAGACTCTGCCTTTGTTTGACGTACCTTCCAGTGTGCAGGAACAATATTAAAAGGAGACATGACTGCAGATGGGGGGAGAGGTAAATACAATGACTGCAGATGCTGGAAAGCAAATACTGGATTAGTGGTGCTGGAAGAGCACAGCAGTGCCTTTATTCAGCATGGAATAAAGGCAGTGAGCCTGAAGATCCTGATGAAGGGCTTTTGCCCGAAACGTCGATTTCGCTGCTCGTTGGATGCTGCCTGAACTGCTGTGCTCTTCCAGCACCACTAATCTAGTATCCTGCAGATGGGGAGAGGTCGTTCATAGTGAAGCAGAGGGAGGATGTTCAAGGGAAAACATATCTTACTGCAGATATGGGGAGGGGGTGTTGAAGGTAAATATCTTACAGTAGATATGGGGAGGGCATGTTGGGGGTAAATATCTTACTGCAGATATGGGGAGGGGATGTTGAGGGGGTAAATACCTTACAGTAGAGAAAGGGGGAGTTGTGGGAAAAATATCTTCCAGAAGATAATGAGATAAGTGTTTGAGGGAAAAATATCTTACAGCAGATAGGTGGGGATAAGAGTTGAGGGGAAAATATCTTACCAGTAGACCAGGGGATGGAATAAAGAGGAGGGCAATAAAGCACATTGCACTTGTATGGGTTAGACACCAATTCTTCCCCTGAGGGTAAATCCTGAGGTTGCTGGGAGGGAGTTTATTTCCATTAACTGCGTTCTTGTAAGTGCCTAACAGGACTGTTTTGCTGTGTCTCTCTGATTGCACTGCTGTCTGTATGTGACTGTTATGTAGTGTGTTTGTCCCTACACCAATGTTAGCGATAATCTGGCTTTGTCTCTCCCTCTCTGTGCTTCTGGGTTGGTGTCTCCCTCTATCTGTCTGCCTCAGCATGTCTCTCTCAGTCATTCTATCCGCATTTCCTTGGATTTCTGCCCTGTCAAATATTAATAATTTGCCTAAGTACACCCCCTTCCCCTCCGCAACACCCCCCAGCCCCAGTGATGTCGGTCTATTTCTGTGTCCCACCTCATGCCTGCAGACCCCTCTCTCGGTTTCTGCTCGTGTCTTTCCCTCTGTCAGCAACTTGCATTTGGACACGGAAACACCCGCAGGCACTTGTCAGAACAATAACTCGAGAGACAGATGAAGAGCAATTGGAGAGAGTCTCAGCCATGACTGCAGGTTCAGACTGAGACATTGGAAGAATGGACAGCATTTAGAACATAGAACATAGAACAATACAGCACAGAACAGGCCCTTCGGCCCACGATGTTGTGCCGAACTTCTAACCTAGATTAAGCACCCATCCATGTACCTATCCAAATGCCGCTTAAAGGTCGCCAATGATTCTGACTCTACCACTCCCACGGGCAGCGCATTCCATGCCCCCACCACTCTCTGGGTAAAGAACCCACCCCTGACATCTCCCCTATACCTTCCACCCTTCACCTTAAATTTATGTCCCCTTGTAACACTCTGTTGTACCCAGGGAAAAAGTCTCTGACTGTCTACTCTATCTATTCCTCTGATCATCTTATAAACCTCTATCAAGTCACCCCTCATCCTTCGCCGTTCCAAGGAGAAAAGGCCTAGCACTCTCAATCCATCCTCGTACGACCTATTCTCCATTCCAGGCAACATCCTGGTAAATCTTCTCTGCACCCTCTCCAAAGCTTCCACATCTTTCCTAAAGTGAGGCGACCAGAACTGCACACAGTACTCCAAATGTGGCCTAACCAAAGTCCTGTACAGCTGCAACATCACTTCACGACTCTTGAATTCAATCCCTCTGCTAATGAACGATAATACACCATAGGCCTTCTTACAAACTCTATCCACCTGAGTGGCAACTTTCAAAGATCTATGTAGATAGACCCCAAGATCCCTTTGTTCCTCCACCTGACTAAGAACCCTACCATTAACCCTGTATTCCGCATTCTTATTTGTTCTTCCAAAATGGACAACCTCACACTTGGCAGGGTTGAACTCCATCTGCCACTCCTCAGCCCAGCTCTGCATCATATCTAAGTCCCTCTGCAAACGACAAATGCCCTCCTCACTGTCCACAACTCCACCTATCTTCGTATCATCTGCAAATTTACTGACCCACCCTTCGACTCCCTCTCCAAGTCATTAATAAAAATTACAAAGGCATCTGGGTGGGTACATGAGCAGGAAGGGCTGAGAGAGATATGGGCCGGGTGCTGGCAGATGGGACTCGATCGGGTTGGGATAGCTGGTCGGCATGGACGGGATGGACCGAAGGGTCTGTTTCCGTGCTGTACATCTCTATGACTTGAAGTGCTTGATGACTTAATTCGGGAGGTGACTGCAAACAGGGAGCCCCCACCCCCCACAAGGTCGGGGCGGAGGAGGGATTGACAGTGCAAGGTGGGGAAGGAAAGGGGAGTGGCATGCAATGCTAACTCTTCCAAAGAGATAGCACAGAGCTGATAGACTGAATTGCCTATTTCCATCACGTAACGTTTTACGCCGAAATGGTTTGCAGAGCGTGTGTTTCTCTTCACTGAAGGACCCAGAGAGGCCATTCAACTCCTTCAACACGCACCGCCATCCGATTCAATCATCGGAAATCAGTCTCTGTCCACCCTAGCTTCCCCTGGTGCACTGGCAGTGTCCCAACCTCTGAGCCCAGGAGCTCAAGTCCCGCAGGGTGAGGAAATCTGCCCGTCCTTCACTTGGTCCGGCCTACGTGTGACTCCAGACCTACGCTACATTACAGTCACATACAGACCCCTTAACTGCCCTCTGGGTAATTAGGGATAGTCAATAAACACCGCCACAGCCAGCAGAGCCCACCCCCCCCGAAACATCCAAACAAGTTAATTAAGAACATCTACCCCCACGTCCCCGCCCCCATCTTGGTTCCCCTATTGTAGCAGCACGATCTGACAAAGGTCTGATGAAGGCCTTTTGCCCGAAACGTCGATTACGAAGCTCCTCGGATGCTGCCTGATCTACTGTGCTCTTCCAGCACCACTAATCCAGAAAGGTCTACCACCCTGACTATCGAAATTTTCAGTTGACTCTTTCTGCATTTTTAAATGGTGGTGGGGGGGTGGGGGGGAGTGGTTTGGGGCAGACAGGATGGTGGGTGTCTAGATTTCCACAACCTTCTGAGTGAACACATCCTGGCCCCTATCTCCTCGGAAAGCTGGCTCTAACGTTCAGGTCTGACCCCCCTTTTCTCCGAAAGCCTCCCCGAGAGAAATCGTTTCTCTCCACAACCCGCAACCAAACCCTTCGGTCACCTTCGAACGGCGTGACACAATTACCACGTATGTGCCTCTCTGCGTTGCCTACTCTTTTTTTAACGCGCCATCTTCCTCCACATTTTTAAGGTGCTCTCCTTGGCAACAGACACAGTAGATGAAGGGTTTGGAGGGATATGGGCCGGGTGCTGGCAGGTGGGACTAGATTGGGTTGGGATATCTGGTCGGTATGGGCGGGTTGGACCGAAGGGTCTGTTGCTGTACATCTCTATGACTTTATTCTGTGCCTCAGTTTCACTGCGTGTGTTTCTATTTGGCTACATTTTGGATTGTCTCCCTATTTTTCAGGTTACATCTTCCGACATACCCACCTGTCTCCCTCCAACGCTGAACGACCTGTAGGTGCCTGATTTTCAGCACTTCAACTTTAGTGGCTGCACCCTCTGTCACCTCAGCCCTAAACTCTGAATTGCTATTCCTCAATCTCGTTAGCTCTCTCTCCCTCTTCCTTCCAGCTATTGCTTCTGACCTGACCCTTTGCTCAGGTTTTGGCCCTGACATGTGGGTGCTCAGATTTCCATTGATGGTCGCTCCTGTCAATTACTCTGAAGTGTTAAGTCACCACCTAAATGCAGTTGTTTGCAATGCAGCTTTGGTTTGTTATCTCTTTATGGTATGTATGAGGGACCGTCTTTTCAAAAAGTGTCTTTCCTCATTCTGGACAAACCATTTCAAAACGTTTGTTCGATCGCCTTATTCTTCAGTAGGAACACGTTAGCGACAGCTCAGGATGATGACAGCAACTCGTTGGGGTCCCCAGCTTCATGGCTCTGAGGAAGAAGCTGACATCAGCTTGAAACGAATTTCATGAAGATATTTCCAGGAATTGTTTCTTCTCGATTCTCATTCCTATTATTAGGATCCGAGAGAGTCGAATCTCAGCAAATTCATCAACTGAAGGTCTCAGAATTAGATTAGGTCCTATTGACTGTGGCTGATCAGGGACTAACCTCATTTTGAAACTAGTGATTGATGAGAGTTGGGTTCAATCTCACACGAAGCCCATCGACTGGGGACTGACTGGGACAAATTTCACATAGAGTCCAATAACTGAGTGCTGATGGGAGATCATTTCACGTCAGGCTCATTAACTGGGGGCTGATAGGACCTGACCCCCAACCTGATCCTGTGAATTACTCCTGTGTTAGGTCACTACATAAATGAAGATTGTAAATCTATGGAGTCCCCTGCCCAGTAGAGTGGTCAATGTTTCCTCACTCAATGTTTTTAAAGCTGAGATAAATACGTTTTTGAACAGTAAAGGGACTAAGGGTTATTGTGAGTGGGCGGGTTAGTGGAGAGGAGTCCACGAAAAGGTCAGCCATGATCTTATTGAATGGCAGAGCAGGTTCGAGTGGCCAGACGGCCTACTCCTGCTCTGAGTTCTTACGATACAGGCCCTCAGCCCAGTCTACTGGAGACTGATGGGGGTTAATCTCACATGGAGACTGAAACTAGCCCATGCTCCCAAACTTTAGGCATCGCATGCCGGGGGGGGAGTACGGGGAGGACTTCCTTGTGACTCTGCACCAGAACCTATCGGCCATTAACAGGACCACCAGGCAGCAGGCAGTGGAGGGGTGTCATGGCTGCCAAATATCTGCCCCCTCTTCCACAGCAATGTTTGCGCCTGGCTATCTTTGAAGAGGGAGCACAGTGTACACCCATGGTCTCAGTGCTGTCAGAGAGAGAGAGGGGTGGGGAGAGTGCTTTACCTTCCCTTCCAATTCCATTTTGATTTAGCCCTTTCCCCCTCTGCCTCACCTCTGATGGTCTGCACTGGCGTTAATGTCATGAGTGTGATGCTGGAAAAGCACAGCAGATCAGGCAGCATCCGAGGAGCAGGAGAAACCACGGTTTGGGCAATGCCTTTAGCGGGACTGACAGGGGAGTGCTGCATCCTGCACCCTTCAACAGGGGCTAATTTCAGATTGAACCCATTGATTGAGGACCCCTGATGGGGCTTGGCTCATCCTGTATACACGGACTGGGTGGTCTAACCTCACACAGAGTCCATCAACTCAGGATGGACTCATACAGTCATAGAGATGTACAGCACGGAAACAGACCCTTCGGTCCAACCTGTCCATGCTGACCCAGATATCCCAACCCAATCTAGTCCCACCTGCCAGCACCCAGCCCATATCCCTCCAAACCCTTCCTATTCATATACCCATCCAGATATCTTTTAAATGTTGCAATTGTACCAGCCTCCACCACTTCCTCTGGCAGCTCATTCCATACATGTACCACCCTCTGGGTGAAAAAGTTGCCCCTTGCGTCCCTTTTAAATCTTTCCCCTCTCACCCTAAACCTATGCCCACTTTGGACTCCCCCACCCTGGAGAAAAGGCCTTGCCTATTTATCCTATCCATGACCCTTACACTTTTGTAAACCTCTATAAGGTCACCCCTCAGCCTCCGACGCTCCAGGGAAAACAGCCCCAGCCTGTTCAGCCTCTCCCTGTAGCTCAAATCCTCCAACCCTGGCAACATCCTTGTAAATCTTTTCTCAACCCTTTCAAGTTTCACAACATCTTTCCGATAGGAAGGAGCCCAGAATTGCACGCAATATTCCAACAGTGGCCTAACCAATGTCCTGTACAGCCGCAACATGACCTCCCAACTCCTGTACTCAATACTCTGACCGATAAAGGAAAGCATACCAAACACCTCCTTCACTATCCTATCGACCTGGGACTCCACTTTCAAGGAGCTATGAACCTGCACTCCAAGGTCTCTTTGTTCAGCAACACTCTCATATCCCAAGACCGGGGACCGAACGGGTTTGATCTAATTCGGGACGTCTCTGTTGGATGGATGAGCTGGACCGAGAAGCTCAGTGAGTCTGAATAAAAGTAAAATACTGCAGATGCTGGAAATGTGAAATTTAAATGGAAAATGCTGGAGAAGCTCAGCAGACCTGGCAAGGATGGTATTAAACTGGGAAAGAGTGCAGAAGAGATTTACAACACGTTGCCAGGACTCAAGGGTCTGAGTTAGAGGGAGAGATTGGACAAGCTAGGATTCTTTTCTTTAGAGTGTAGGAGACTGGGGGGGGAAGAATCTTGAAGTATATAAGATCATCAGAGGCATGGAGAGGGAGAATGCATTCAGTCTCTTCCCCAGGGTTGGGGAATCGAGGGCATCTGTTTAAAGTTAGAGGGGAAAGAATAAAATGGAACTTTTTGTTTTACACATATGGCAGGAACTGCCAGCGGAAGTGGTTGAGGCGGGTACATTAACAACATCTAAAAGGCATTTGGACAAATACATGGGTAGGGAAGGAAGGATATCGGCCAAGTGCTGGAAAATGGGGTTAGCAGGGGGTGGACATTTTGGTCAGAGTGGACCAAGTTTGGGCTGAGGAGCTGTCTCTATGCTGTAGGACTCGATGAGAAACTCAGCAGGTCTGCAGGCAGCAGCGAAGGCAGGAACATGCTCAATGCTTTGACTCCGATGTCTTATTAGTTTCTCTGTCGGCAAATTAGATCCTTTTCTTTCTCCTTTTCAGGCATTCATTCCCATCTCATTCCTCACCCCTCCACAGTCAGTAGCACAAACCCCACCATTCCGGAGCACCATTTTCGTTCCGAAGAGTCAAAGCTTAACTCCAAACCCAACCTCAGCTACAGAAAGCAGTCAAAGTAACAGGAGCTTGTCAAGAGTACAAGAACCCTGGGAGACTTTAAGCTGTGCATGTGACGGGAAAAAAAAAAATCAACCAGGACGAGGATTTCATAGAACGCTCTCAGGATACTTTCTTGACACAACGTGTTCCACAGACAACCAGAGAGTAGGCGATACCAGACCGAGCATTGTGCGCTGAGATAAGATTAATTAACACCTTCAGTAAAGGCACCACAAGGGAGCAGTGATCATAATCAGGGTATGTACATCCAGTTGGAAGGAGAGAAGTCTAGGTGCAAGTCCAACATAGTCAACTGAAAGAAGAGCAGGTCAGGCTGCATCCAAGGAGCAGGAGAATCGACGTTTCGGGCATGAGCCCTTCTTCAGGAGGAGCCTTGATTCCTGAAGAAGGGCTCATCCCCGAAACGTCGATTCTCCTGCTCCTTGGATGCTGCCTGACCTGCTGCGCTTTTCCAGCCACACATTTTTCGGCTCTGACCTCCAGAATCTGCAGTCCTCACTTTCTCCTCAACTGAAAGAAGGACAATTATGAGATAATGAAGGCAGAGCAAATAACATTGATGACTTCGGTGAAGAAAGAAGTCAATAGAAACAAAGATGCTGGCATTTGAGGGATATTACAGAAAACAGTCAGTCAGCTTCCCACCCAATCCCAGAGGGAGGGAGGGGGAATGGACAGTGTTTGACCCACTGTCCCACCCAGTCCCAGAGTGGGGTGGGGATGGAAGGACAGTGTCTGACCCACTGTCCCACTCAGTCCCAGAGGGAGGGGGGAAAGGACAGTGTCTGACCCACTGTCCCACCCAGTCCCAGAGGGAGGGGGGAAAGGACAGTGTCTGACCCACTGTCCCACCCAGTCCCAGAGGGAGGGGGGAAAGGACAGTGTCTGACCCACTGTCCCACCCAGTCCCAGAGGGAGGGGGGAAAGGACAGTGTCTGACCCACTGTCCCACCCAGTCCCAGAGGGAGGGGGGGAAAGGACAGTGTCTGACCCACTGTCCGACCCAGTCCCAGAGGGAGGTGGGGGAAAGGACAGTGTCTGACCCACTGTCCCACCCAGTCCCAGAGGGAGGGGGGGGAAAGGACAGTGTCTGACCCACTGTCCCACCCAGTCCCAGAGGGAGGGGGGAAGGACAGTGTCTGACCCACTGTCCCACCCAGTCCCAGAGGGAGGGGGGGGAAAGGACAGTGTCTGACCCACTGTCCCACTCAGTCCCAGAGGGAGGGGGGGAAAGGACAGTGTCTGACCCACTGTCCCACCCAGTCCCAGAGGGAGGGAGGGGGGGAAAGGACAGTGTCTGACCCACTGTCCCACCCAGTCCCAGAGGGAGGGGGGGAAAGGACAGTGTCTGACCCACTGTCCCACCCAGTCCCAGAGGGAGGGGGGGAAAGGACAGTGTCTGACCCACTGTCCCACCCAGTCCCAGAGGGAGGGGGGAAAGGACAGTGTCTGACCCTATGACCTACCCAGTACCTCTCCAGTGACCGGCAGTTACAGAATACCTGGCTGGGTGGGTTGTCCTTGGAGGAAAGATTGCAGCAGCTCTCAAGCTTTGAAGGTGACTTACTGAAACATGTCTGATCCTGATGGATGTTGTCCGGCGGATGGGGAGAGGATGGTTTGTTCTGCGGATGAACCTGGAACTGGGGGGGGGGGGGCACTGTGAAAACTAAAGGGTTGCCCATTTAAGACAGGAATGGATCTTCTTTCAGTATCCCTGCAGTGTGGAAGCAGGCCATTGGGTCCATCGAGTGCACACTGACACCCGCCCCCTGCTGGAAAGCATCCCACCTGGACCCACCCTATCCCTGTCGCCCTGAATTCCCTGTGGCTTAACCCAGCCGGCCTGCATGGCCCTGTGGGTGGGGGAGTTAGCACGGCCAACCCACCCGAACCTGCACATCATTCGGACTGTGGGAGGAAACCAGAGCAAACCCACGCAGATGCTGGGAGAATGTCCGTGTGGAGAGCGTCCGTGTGGAGAGCGTCCGTGTGGAGAGCGTCCGTGTGGAGAGCGTCCGTGTGGAGAAGGTCCGTGTGGAGAAGGTCCGTGTGGAGAGCGTCCGTGTGGAGAGCGTCCGTGTGGAGAGCGTCCGTGTGGAGAGCGTCCGTGTGGAGAGCGTCCGTGTGGAGAGCGTCCGTGTGGAGAGCGTCCGTGTGGAGAGCGTCCGTGTGGAGAGCGTCCGTGTGGAGAGCGTCCGTGTGGAGAAGGTCCGTGTGGAGAAGGTCCGTGTGGAGAAGGTCCGTGTGGAGATTGCACAGTCACCCGAGGCTGGAATCGAACCCAGGTCCCTGGCACCGAGAGGCAGCAACGCTAACCACTGAGCCACCGTGACGCGCCAATTGCTCTCTCCGTCCCGAGCTCTGGAACTGTTCTCCCGAAAAGGCAGAGGCAGATGATTGAATGCTGTCAAAACCATTTAGTAATCTACGCTGATCGGGGAAATATGATCACGGGGGGTGGGGGGGGGAAAACGGGTCTAACGGTCTACCCAACTCCTAACGCACGTTCTACGGCGATCGAGGAAGGGATACCAAGGCAGACAAAGTCTCCCAGTTTTATTTTGGAGTCCGCATTATCACACGCGCACACAGACAGATGCGTACAGATATAAAAACAAGTCTATAATAAATACGACTGAGGTACATTGGCACGCCCGCAGTCATTTGACCCACCTCTCCGAGTGGCAGGTCCATCGTGCGGGCAACGCCAGCCCGGTGTGGCACCAGAGACTGGCAGCAGGAGAAAGCAAGGGCTGGTTCGACCCTCTCCAACTCAAATCCAAACTGTTCTCCCCACCCCTGCCCCCCCCCCCCCCCCCCCCCGGTTGGCCACTGGATTGTCCCATTGACGTCGCCACCTCACACGCTTCCCCCACCCACCCACCCCAGTCGGTCAGGGAGGTGTGTGGGAGGGTGGGCAGGGTGCCCAGAGGGTCAAGGTGAAGAACCAGTCCCATCTCTCGTGCCCCTCTCTCTCTCTCTCTTGCCTCTGCGCTGCCCAGCTTGACTGAGGGCAAATGGGAAGGGGGTTGGGGGGGGGGGGGGGGGGTGCAGTAGTCACCGCACCCTCCTTCCCCCCAACCCCAAGAGGAAGGGCCGCAGGGCGGTGACAGGGGTGGGAGGCATGGGCTAACCCACCCATACGGGTTGAGGTTCGGGTGAGGGAGCTCCAATTGATTTTACTGGGTTGGGGTGGGGGGGGGGGGGGGTCATGGTGTACCGGCTGGGGGAGGGGATGGTTCATCCCCAGGCAGATACAGGAGGGGGACGCCCTCGCTGGTGTATCTCGGGGACAGTGAAGGAGGGTAGATACCGAGTGGGGAAGGGGAGTCACCCTGGCTGAGTTATCCGGGCGGAGGTATGGAATTGGTGGGGCTGGAATTTCCAGGCCACACTCATTCCCCTGCCCGGGTCCAGATACCGGGAAGCTTTCCAACCAACCCCCCCCCCCCCAGGTCACTGAAAAAACCGAGAACAGTGAGAACGCGCTGATAACGGCGTAACTCCAACACTCTCGAACTCAACATGGAGGACTTCCACCTCCAGCCAGTTACTAAAACATAATGGTCATCAAATTCAGCAGCATCAGGCAGGGTAAGGGGCCAGGGGCACTCTCCCTGAAGGAGGGAGGGGGGGGGGGGCAGGGAGGGGGGGGCAGGGAGCAGGAAGAAAGGACAGCGTCTGACCCACTGTCCCACCCAGTCCCAGGGGGAGGGAGGGAGGAAAGGGCAGTGTCTGACCCACTGTCCCACCCAGTCCCAGAGGGAGGGGGGGGAAAAGGACAGTGTCTGACCCACTGTCCCACCCAGTCCCAGAGGGAGGGGGGGAAAGGACAGTATCTGACCCACTGTCCCACCCAGTCCCAGAGGGAGGGGGGGAAAGGACAGTGTCTGACCCACTGTCCCACCCAGTCCCAGAGGGAGGGGGGAAAGGACAGTGTCTGACCCACTGTCCCACCCAGTCCCAGAGGGAGGGGGGGAAAGGACAGTGTCTGACCCACTGTCCCACCCAGTCCCAGAGGGGGGAGGGAGGAAAGGACAGCGTCTGACCCACTGTCCCACCCAGTCCCAGGGGGAGGGAGGGAGGAAAGGGCAGTGTCTGACCCACTGTCCCACCCAGTCCCAGAGGGAGGGGGGGGAAAAGGACAGTGTCTGACCCACTGTCCCACCCAGTCCCAGGGGGAGGGAGGGAGGAAAGGGCAGTGTCTGACCCACTGTCCCACCCAGTCCCAGGGGGAGGGAGGGAGGAAAGGGCAGTGTCTGACCCACTGTCCCACCCAGTCCCAGAGGGAGGGGGGGGAAAAGGACAGTGTCTGACCCACTGTCCCACCCAGTCCCAGAGGGAGGGGGGGAAAGGACAGTATCTGACCCACTGTCCCACCCAGTCCCAGAGGGAGGGGGGGAAAGGACAGTGTCTGACCCACTGTCCCACCCAGTCCCAGAGGGAGGGGGGAAAGGACAGTGTCTGACCCACTGTCCCACCCAGTCCCAGGGGGAGCGAGGGAGGAAAGGGCAGTGTCTGACCCACTGTCCCACCCTGTCCCAGAGGGGGGAGGGAGGAAAGGACAGTGTCTGACCCACTGTCCCACCCAGTCCCAGAGGGAGGGGGGGAAAGGACAGTATCTGACCCACTGTCCCACCCAGTCCCAGAGGGAGGGGGGAAAGGACAGTGTCTGACCCACTGTCCCACCCAGTCCCAGAGGGAGGGGGGAAAAGGACAGTGTCTGACCCACTGTCCCACCCAGTCCCAGAGGGAGGGGGGGAAAGGACAGTGTCTGACCCACTGTCCCACCCAGTCCCAGAGGGAGGGGGAAAAGGACAGTGTCTGACCCACTGTCCCACCCAGTCCCAGAGGGAGGGGGGGAAAGGACAGTGTCTGACCCACTGTCCCACCCAGTCCCGGTGGTGGGGGGGGGGGGGGGGGTGGTAGGAGAGTGTCTGACCCACTGTCCCTCCCAGTCCCAGAGAGAGGTGGGGGGGGGAGAAGGACAGTGTCTGACCCACTGTCCCACCCAGTCCCAGAGGGAGAGAGGGGGGGTAAAGGACAGTGTCTGACCCATTGTCCCACCCAGTCCCAGAGGGAGGTGGTGGGGGGGGGTGGGGGGAAGGACAGTGTCTGACCCACTGTCCCACCCAGTCCCAGAGGGAGAGAGGGGGGGGAAAGGTCAGTGTCTGACCCACTGTCCCACCCAGTCCCAAGGGAGGGGGGGGAAAGGACAGTCTCTGATCCACTGTCCCACCCAGTCCCAAGGGAGGGGGGGAAAGGACAGTGTCTGACCCACTGTCCCACCCAGTCCCAGAGGGAGGGGGGAAAAAACAGTGTCTGACCCACTGTCCCACCCAGTCCCAGTGGGAGGGGGGGAAAGGACAGTGTCTGACCCACTGTCCCACCCAGTCCCAGAGGGAGGGGGGAAAGGACAGTGTCTGACCCACTGTCCCACCCAGTCCCAGGGGGAGGGAGGGAGGAAAGGGCAGTGTCTGACCCACTGTCCCACCCTGTCCCAGAGGGGGGAGGGAGGAAAGGACAGCGTCTGACCCACTGTCCCACCCAGTCCCAGGGGGAGGGAGGGAGGAAAGGGCAGTGTCTGACCCACTGTCCCACCCAGTCCCAGAGGGAGGGGGGGGAAAAGGACAGTGTCTGACCCACTGTCCCACCCAGTCCCAGAGGGAGGGGGGGAAAGGACAGTATCTGACCCACTGTCCCACCCAGTCCCAGAGGGAGGGGGGGAAAGGACAGTGTCTGACCCACTGTCCCACCCAGTCCCAGAGGGAGGGGGGAAAGGACAGTGTCTGACCCACTGTCCCACCCAGTCCCAGGGGGAGGGAGGGAGGAAAGGGCAGTGTCTGACCCACTGTCCCACCCTGTCCCAGAGGGGGGAGGGAGGAAAGGACAGTGTCTGACCCACTGTCCCACCCAGTCCCAGAGGGAGGGGGGGAAAGGACAGTATCTGACCCACTGTCCCACCCAGTCCCAGAGGGAGGGGGGAAAGGACAGTGTCTGACCCACTGTCCCACCCAGTCCCAGAGGGAGGGGGAAAAGGACAGTGTCTGACCCACTGTCCCACCCAGTCCCAGAGGGAGGGGGGGAAAGGACAGTGTCTGACCCACTGTCCCACCCAGTCCCAGAGGGAGGGGGAAAAGGACAGTGTCTGACCCACTGTCCCACCCAGTCCCAGAGGGAGGGGGGGAAAGGACAGTGTCTGACCCACTGTCCCACCCAGTCCCGGTGGTGGGGGGGGGGGGGGTGGTAGGAGAGTGTCTGACCCACTGTCCCTCCCAGTCCCAGAGAGAGGTGGGGGGGGGAGAAGGACAGTGTCTGACCCACTGTCCCACCCAGTCCCAGAGGGAGAGAGGGGGGGTAAAGGACAGTGTCTGACCCATTGTCCCACCCAGTCCCAGAGGGAGGTGGTGGGGGGGGTGGGGGGAAGGACAGTGTCTGACCCACTGTCCCACCCAGTCCCAGAGGGAGAGAGGGGGGGGAAAGGTCAGTGTCTGACCCACTGTCCCACCCAGTCCCAAGGGAGGGGGGGGGAAAGGACAGTCTCTGATCCACTGTCCCACCCAGTCCCAAGGGAGGGGGGGAAAGGACAGTGTCTGACCCACTGTCCCACCCAGTCCCAGAGGGAGGGGGGGAAAAAACAGTGTCTGACCCACTGTCCCACCCAGTCCCAGTGGGAGGGGGGGAAAGGACAGTGTCTGACCCACTGTCCCACCCAGTCCCAGAGGGAGGGGGGGGGGAAAGGACAGTGTCTGACCCACTGTCCCACCCAGTCCCGGCGGTGGGAGGAGGGGGGGGGGTAGGAGTGTGTCTGACCCACTGGATACTAAAGAGCTGGAGTTACTGGAGGCAATATTTTACCGAGACCCTCGGCCCACCATGAAATCAGCGGGGTCTAAATTACACCCTAACTGTGCAAAGTACAATGTACATTCAGCAGTCTAAGGATAGCTCACTGGTTAATGATATATGCAGCAGTACCTTTCCTTTCCTCAGCAGAGCGTGGATCAATCCCTAACTGTGTTTATTCTGCGAGGGGCGAGGGTCCCTCACTTTGCGAACACTCAGACCTCCCGGTGTGCCCCAAGTGGTCAGGGCTGTTGGCAGCGAACCCTAGAGAATGGGTGCCGATCCCGCAGGCTGGGAGAGGAAGGTGGTGAACTCACTAGGACACGCTGCCAGCTGACTGGGACGGGAATCGCCCACCGAGGGGACGGTGTCGGTGCTTATCCCCAGCAGGACAACTAACGGAGATCCCCTGTAACACCTCCCCCCGGAGAGTTCCTCGCCCTTTACGTTGGGGTGATGGGGTGGTGGTCGCGGGGAGGGGGAAGGCCAGCAAGTGAACCCCGTCTACACCCCTACCACCCCAGCAACCCACCCCACCCCCCTCCCCCCGCAGCTTGGGTAGGGTCGCCTTTTAGATTGTACCTGGGTGGGGGTGGGGGTTCCCTTGTCTATGATACAGAGCTGAGTACCTTCGGTGGGGGGGGGGGGGGGAGAGGAGGGACTGGGTGGTGGGGATAGCAGAGTCGAGCTGGGGTGGGTGCAGGGATGGAGAGGAAGGGAATGGGATGGGATAGGTTCCCCCACTATCCCCCTCCACCCCCCCACTCATCTCCCCCCTCTGACCGAGATGGGGCCGGTATCTACAAAGGCCTAATAAAGAATTGTACGATGGAGCCTCCATGTTCCCGCTTCCACCCATCACCTCGCCCCATGGGTGGGGAGGGGGTTTCCCCCTGAGGCAGGCCTCTCTCTCTCTCTCTCTCTCTCTCCCCCCTCCACACCCCTACAGGCTGATGCTGCGGTGGTGCTTGAAGGGGAAGGAGCCCCTGCGCGGCCTCCCGGCCTCCAGGCTCACATCGTCACTGTCCAGGCTCAGGGCGTCTGACAGCTCGCCCAGGTGCTCCACGGAGTCAAACTTCTGCAGATCCGAGGCGATGGTCTGGAAGCTCAGCACCGACAGGTTGTCCGAGGCCTGGGGCGGGGGCTGGGGTAGGGCCTGCAGCCCCTTCTCCTCCTCCTCCTCCTGCTCCTCCTCCTGCTGCGCCCCCGGCAACGGGTAGGCCGAGGGCTTGCCCACCACCAGCTGCTGCTCCCTCTCGGGGTAGGCCGGTGCAGCCTCGGCCCCCACCGGGGAGGCCCGGCGACAGACCAGCCGCGTCAGCCTCCGGGCGTGGATCTGCTCGCTGATCTGCTCCAGGTTACGCAGCGCCACCGAATACCGGGTCTTGGCCTGGGACACCTGCTTCTCCACGTCCGTCACCTTGGTCTTGTGTTCCTGAGGGGGGGGGGGGGGGGGGGTAGGAGACACACGGTAGGGGTAGGGTGGGGGAGGTGAGGTACGTGATCAGGGGATAGAGGCGACGGGGAGAGTGAGGGGTGGGGAATGGGGCACGGAGAGAGGGGGCGCGGGGAGAGAGGGGGTTCATATGGAGCGGGATGGGAAGGGGTAAGGGCAGAGTGGTTTGGTGGTGGAGAAGGGGTGGGTGTATGGGATGAGGAGGGTAAGGGGAGGTGGTGTGGGTGGGGGGGGGGGGACAGCATGGGTGGGGTGTGGGGGTGGTAGATGACAGGGTGCACAGAGCCGGGGGGGGGGGGAGGTGGTGGAACAGAGAGAGCGATATGAAGATAGAGTGAGTGATAAAGTAAGGAGCAAGAGAGAGATCACATTTCAGCTTTAAGATTAGAGTGGTGCTGGAAAAGGGTGATGAAGGGCTTATCCCCGAAACATCAATTCTCCTGCTCCTGGGATGCTGCCTGACCTGCTGTGCTTTTCCCATGCCACATTCCACCTTTGACAAACGTTCCCATCCGGCGAAAGGTCATCGAGCCAATTTTCTGTTTTTCTCTCTCTCTCTCTCTCCCTCACCTACCCCCCTCCCCTCCCCTCCCCCCTCCCACGGACATGGCCTGGCCTGCTGCGAAATCCCCCACTTTTATCTGCCTTCTTCCAGATTTGTCGCCTCTGTGCTCCGTTTGCTTCGGCGATGCTGTGGGGACAGAGGGCTGAGCAATCTCAGACACGGGCCAAGGGGGAGATTGGGGCCCTTTGGCTAGGCCTGAGATAAGGAGTCGTGTGTCTTGGGTTGCGTGAGTTGGGGGGTGCGAATGAAGAATATTTTGGAGTTCCCTTGCCCCCCCCCCACCAAGGGGCTGTGGACGCTCCATCGTTGGGTGTACTTAAGACAAGGTTTGGACGGGGGGGGCGCGGTGGGAAACACAGATAGATTTCTCCTCCCACTCTCCCCCACTGCACAACACCTTTACTCCAGTAGTAGGGGGACATAGGAAAAGGTGCAGGAGGACACGATCACCACACTTACAGCTTCAGCAGGAATGTGCAAACAATAGCTGGGAAAATTCAGGACCTGCCCTCCGGATCTGAAATTGGCGGGAGTCTCAGAGATAGAGAGAGAGAGAGACAGACAGAGAGAGAGAGAGAGAGAGAGAGAGACAGACAGACAGACAGACAGAGAGAGACAGAGAGAGAGACAGAGAGAGAGACAGAGAGAGAGACAGAGAGAAAGAGACAGAGAGAAAGAGACAGAGAGAGAGATAGAGAGACAGAGAGAGAGAGACAGAGAGAGAGAGACAGAGAGAGAGAGACAGAGAGAGACAGAGAGAGACAGAGAGAGAGAGAGAGAGAGAGAGAGACAGAGTCCTCCCCCCCACTCATGGATCCAAAAATGACGATGTAGAGGAGCCGGTGTTGGACTGGGGCAGACAATGTTAAAAACCACACAACATCAGGGTACAGTCCAAGAAGTGTCTCAGGACTGGGATACAGACAGAGTGTAACCTCACACCTGTAATACAGTGCCTGAGCTGAGATATCACCCTTTTTGTTTTAATAAAACCTCAGGTTATCTCGAGAATGTGACTTGAGAGACAATTCTCTGGGAGTTGCTTATTAATGAACTGAAACCTGCAACCCATTCTAAAAGATGAAAGACTTAACGGAAACCTAGGTTTGGGCAGAAGTGGGGACTGCAGATTCTGGAGTTATCAGAGTCAAGATGAGAGTGGGGTGCTGGAAAAGCACAGCAGGTCAGGCAGCGTCCGAGGAGCAGGAGAATCGACGTCTCGGGCGTTCTTGATGAAGGGTTCCTGCCTGAAACATCAATTTCCCTGCTCCTCGGATGGTGCCTGCCCTGTTGTGCTTTTCCAGCACCACTCTCATCTTGACAGCAATCTAGGACTGTTCAATGCTGAAAAAGTGTTGCTGGAAAAGCGCAGCAGGTCAGGCAGCGTCCGAGGAGCAGGAGAATCGACGTTTCGGGCATAAGCCCTTCTTCAGGAATTTCAGCTCTGATCTCCAGCATCTGCAGTCCTCACTTTCTCCTCTAGGACTGTTCAATGTATTGCTTCAGTTGCATGACACTGTGCTATAAATTCTGGATCTTATGACCCTGCTGCACAGCTACCCAATGAAGGAGCAGCGCTCCAAAAGCTAGTGCTTCCAAATAAACCCTGTTGGACTATAACCTGGTGTTGTGGGATTTTTAACTCGATCTAAATAGGTCAGAGAGCGAGTGGAGATGTGATCGAGATGTGAAACCTGATGAGGGACACAGATGAGGCAGACATTTCACATCATTGGAGGGATCATTGACTCGGGGGTCCTAGATATAAGATATATGTGGAAATCTTAAGAGGGGACGTGAGGATTTTTATTTTCACCCAGAGTTAGGAATCTGGAACTCACTGCCCGTGAGGGGATCAAGCCCTCATGACGTTGGAGTAACATTTGGATGTGCAGTTGGGGTGGTCCCAAGGCATACTGGGCTACACGCTGGAAAACGGGATGAGAATACGGGTGGCACGGTGGCTCAGTGGTTAGCACTGCTGCCTCACAGCGCCAGAGACCCTGGTTCAATCCCTGCCTCAAGCGACTGACTGTGTGGAGTTTGCACATTCTCCCCGTGTCTGCGTGGGTTTCCTCCGGGTGCTCCGGTTTCCTTCCACAGTCCAAAGATGTGCAGGTCAGATGGATTGGCCATGCTAAATTGCCTGCAGTGTTAGGTGAAGGGGTAAATGTAGGGGAATGGGTCTGAGTGGATTACGCTTCGGCGGGTCGGTGTGGACTTGTTGGGCCGAAGGGCCTGTTTCCACACTGTAAGGAATCTAAGTAACAGTGAGGTGGTTGTTTGGGATCTGCGCAGACCCCAGATGCCGAAGGACCTTTTACTGTGTTGCAAGATCTCTGTGACCCCAGTCTCTGTCTCCCACACTAACTCAGTCGAGAGTGTGGTGCTGGAAAAGCACGGCCGTTCAGACAGCATCCGAGGAGCAGGAGAATCGACATTTCGGGCATAAGCTGTTCATCAGGAATGAGGCTTGTGGGCCGGGGGCTGAGAGATAAATGGGATGAGGGGGTCAGGTAGCTGGGAAAGTGATGGGTAGATGAAGGTGGGGGGAGATGGTGATAGGTCAGAGGGGAGAGTGATGGACGGGTCTGGAGGGCGGTGCAGAGTTGGAGGCTTGGGACTGGGATAGAGTGAGGTGGGGGGGGGGGGTTGGAGGGGAAATGAGGAAGCTGTTGAAATCCACATTAATCCTGTGTGGTTGCAGGGTCCCAAGACGGAATATGAGGTGTCCCTCCTCCAGGCGTCGGGTGGCAAGGGTTTGGCGATGGAGGAGGCCCAGGACTTGCATGTCCTTGACGGAGTGGGGAGGGGGAGCTGAAGGGTTCAGCTACAGGGCGATGGGGTTGGTGGGTGGGGTGTCCCAGAGATGTTCTCTGAAACGATCCACAAGAAGGGTACTGATGTAGAGGAGATCACACTGGGTACCACGGATGCAGTAGATGGCATTGGTGGAGGTGCAGGTAAATTTCTGATGGATGTGGAAGGATCCCTTGGGGCCTTGCATGGAGGTGAGGGAGGGGGTGTGGGCACAGCTTTTGCAAGTCCTGCGGTGGAAGGGGAAGGTGCCGGAAATGGAGTGTGGGCTGGTGGGGGGGGGCGTGGACCTGAGGAGGGAGTCACGGAGGGAATGGTCTCTCCAGAATGCTGATAGAGGTGGGGAGGGAAGTCTATCTCAGATGGTGGGGTCTGTTTGGAGGTGGTGGAAGGGGCGGAGGATGTTGCGTTGTATGCGGAGGGTGGTGGGGGTGAAAGGTGAGGACCGGGGGGTGGGGGGGGAGGGGAGGTCTGTCCTTGTTGCCTTGTTGCATTGGGAGGTGTGGGCTTCAAGGACAGTGGTGCGTGATGTGGAAGAGATGTGCTGGAGGGCATCATCAACCACGTGGGAAGAGAATTGCGATTGTGGAAGGAGGCCATCTGGGACTTTGAGTGGAATTGGTCATTCTGGGAACAATTAGTGCAGAGTCAGATGAATTGGGAATAAGGGATGGTGTGTTTTGTTTTTACAGGAGGTAGGGTGGGAGGAGGTGTAGTCTAGGTAGCTGTGGGAGTCGGTGGGCTTGTATATGTCTGTGGTTAGTCAGTCACCAGATGGAGAGGTCCAGGGTCCTGATGTTGTACCCAGTGTGGTCTCCTCTACATCGGGGCAACAAGACCCCTTTGTGTGTGTGTGTGCGTGTCCTCACTGTCCCCTCGCTGTCGCCAAACTAACTCAGTAAATAAATTGCACAATCTACCTCCAGAATCTGGTTGAACTGGGCTTTCAGCTCGAAGTAGGGCTTGGATTTGATGATCACCCTTTTGAGGGATTTCTGCAGCTCCTGCACCCGGTCCTCCGCTTCCTGGCACATCTGGGTGACCCGCTGGTGCTCCCGCTCACTCCTCAACCTCTCCTCCTCCGCCTCGTTCACCTGGCATGGCACGGGCAAGGGGACACAGTGAGCTGCAATATGACAGGGCACAGGAGATCACACACACAGACAGGCACACACACACACACACACAGACAGGCGCATACACACAGACACACACACACTCACACACACACACTCACACAGACACACAGTCAGACACAGGCGCACACACTCACAGACACACATACACAGGCACGCACACTCACAGACACAAACACAATCACCGATGCACACACACTCACAGGCAGACAGACAGAAAGACACACGTCCCTCAGCCAACACTCTTCCAGGACCAGGCCAATCGGCCCAACACGAATCTCCTAGCTTGAGGACAGTGAAGTAAGATACTCAGCTCATAAGGGATGGCCGATGGGTGCCCCCTGTGCTGTGGTGCCAATGGATTGGATTACAATCCTCCCTGTCCCAGTGTGAGGGGATCCCAGTGCATACCCTCCCCACCCTGTCCCAGTGTGAGGGGTAACCAGGTGCATACCCTCCCCTTCCTGCCCCAGTGTGAGGGGATCCCAGTGCATACCCTCCCCACCCTGTCCCAGTGTGAGGGGATCCCAGTGCATACCCTCCCCACCCTGTCCCAGTGTGAGGGGATCCCAGTGCATACCCTCCCCCACCCTGTCCCAGTGTGAGGGTAACCAGTGCATACCCTCCCTGCCCTGTCCCAGTGTGAGGGGCAACCAGTGCATATCCTCCCCACCCTGTCCCAGTGTGAGGGGGTAACCAGTGCACACTCCCTCCCTGTCCTGTCCCAGTGCGAGATGTCCCGAGTGCACATCCTCCCACCCTGTCCCAGTGCAAGTGTGACTAATCTTCTGGAATTTTTTGAGGATGTAACCCTGAAGATAGACGAGGGAGATCCAGTAGATGTAGTGTACCTGGACTTTCAGAAAGCTTTTGATAAAGGTCCCACATAGGAGGTTAGTGAGCAAAATTAGGGCGCATGGTATTGGGGGCAAAGTACTAACTTGGATTCAAAAGTTGGTTGGCTGAAAGGAAACAAAGAGTAGTGATAAACGGCTCCATTTCGGAATGACAGGCAGTGACCAGTGGGGGTACCGCTGGGATCAGTGCTGGGACCGCAGCTTTTTACAATATATGTTAATGATATAGAAGATGGTATTAGTAATAACATTAGCAAAGTTGCTGATGATACTAAGGTGGGTGGTAGGGTGAAATGTGAGGAGGATGTTAGGAGATTACAGGGTGACCTGGACAGGTTAGGTGAGTGGTCAGATGCATGGCAGATGCAGTTTAATGTGGATAAATGTATGGTTATCCACTTTGGTGGCAAGAACAGGAAGGCAGATTACTACCTCAATGGAATCAATTTAGATAAAGGGGCAGTACAGAGAGATCTGGGGGGTTCTTGTACACCAGTCCAATGATGGTAAGCATGCAGGTACAGCAGGTAGTGATGAAGGCTAATAACATGCTGGCCTTCATAACAAGAGGGATTGAGTATAGAAGCAAAGAGGTGCTTCTGCAGCTGTACAGGGCCCTGGTGAGACCACACCTGGAGTACTGTGTGCAGTTCTGGTCTCCAAATTTGAGGAAAGACATTCTGGCTATTGAGGGAGTGCAGCGTAGGTTCACGAGGTCAATTCCTGGAATGGTGGGACTACCTTATGCTGAAAGACTGTGACTGGGCTTGTATATCCTTGAGTTTAGAAGACTGAGAGGGGATCTGATTGAGACATATAAGATTATTAAAGGATTAGACACTCTGGAGGCAGGAAGCATGTTTCCGCTGATGGGTGAGTGCCAAATCAGAGTCACAGCTTAAAAATAAGGGTAGACCACTTAGGACAGAGATGAGGAGAAACTTCTTCACCCAGAGAGTGGTGGCTGTGTGGAATGCTCTGCCCCAGAGGGCAGTGGAGGCCCAGTCTCTGGATTCATTTAAGAAAGAGTTGGATAGAGCTCTCAAGGATAGTGGAATCAAGGGTTATGGAGATAAGGCAGGAACAGGATACTGATTAAGGATGATCAGCCATGATCATATTGAATGGTGGTGACAGGCTTGAAGGGCAGAATGGCCTACTCCTGCACCTATTGTCTATTGTCCCCAGTGCACACCCCTCCCAGCCCTGTCCCAGTGCAAGGGGTAACCAGTGCACACCCTCCCAGCCCTGTCCCAGTGCGAGGGGTAACCAGTGCACACCCTCCCAGCCCTGTCCCAGTGCGAGGGCGGTAACCAGTGCACACCCTCCCAGCCCTGTCCCAGTGCGAGGGGTAAGCAGTGCACACCCTCCCAGCCCTGTCCCAGTGCGAGGGGTAACCAGTGCACACCCTCCCAGCCCTGTCCCAGTGCGAGGGGTAACCAGTGCACACCCCTCCCAGCCCTGTCCCAGTGCGAGGGGCAACCAGTGCACACCCTCCCAGCCCTGTCTCAGTGCGCGGGGTCCCCAATGCACACACCCTCCCAGCCCTGTCCCAGTGAGAGGGGTCCCCAGTGCACACCCTCCCTGCCCTGTCCCAATGTGAGGGGGTCCCCAGTGCACACCCCTCCTTGCCCTGTCCTACTGCGAGGGGTAACCAGTGCACACCCTCCCTGCCCTGTCCCAATGTGAGGGGTCCCCAGTGCACACCCTCCCTGCCCTGTCCCAGTGTGAGGGGTCCCCAATGCACACCCTCCCAGCCTTGTCCCAGTGTGATGGGCCCCCAGTGCACACCCTCCCCACCCTGTCCCAGTGTGAGGGGCCCCCAGTGCACACCCTCCCCCGCCCTGTCCCAGTGTGAGGGGCCCCCAGGGCACACCCTCCCCACCCTGTCCCAGTGTGAGGGGCCCCCAGTGCACACCGTCCCAGCCCTGTCCCAGTGTGAGGGGTAACCAGTGCACACTCCCTCCCTGCCCTGTCCCAGTGTGAGGGGCCCCCCGGTGCACACCGTCCCAGCCCTGTCCCAGTGTGAGGGGTCCCCAGTGCGCACACCCTCCCTGCCCTGTCCCAGTGTGAGGGGTCCCCAGTGCACACCCTCCCCGCCCTGTCCCAGTGCGAGGGGTCCCCAGTGCACACTCCCTCCCAGCCCTGTCCCAGTGTGAGGGGTCCCCAGTGCACACCCCTCCCCGCCCTGTCCCAGTGTGAGGGGTCCCCAGTGCACACCCTCCCCACCCTGTCCCAGTGTGAGGGGTCCCCAGTGCACACCCTCCCCACCCTGTCCCAGTGTGAGGGGTCCCCAGTGCACACCCTCCCCACCCTGTCCCAGTGTGAGGGGTCCCCAGTGCACACCCTCCCCACCCTGTCCCAGTGTGAGGTGCCCCCAGTGCACACCCTCCCTGCCCTGTCCCAGTGCGAGGGGTCCCCAGTGCACACTCCCTCCCTGCCCTGTCCCAGTGTGAGGTGCCCCCAGTGCACACCCTCCCTGCCCTGTCCAGTGCGAGGGGTAACCAGTGCACACTCCCTCCCAGCCTTGTCCCAGTGTGAGGGGTCCCCAGTGCACACTCCCTCCCAGCCTTGTCCCAGTGTGAGGGGTCCCCAGTGCACACCCTCCCAGCCCTGTCCCAGTGTGAGGGGTCCCCAGTGCACACTCCCTCCCAGCCTTGTCCCAGTGTGAGGGGTCCCCAGTGCACACCCTCCCAGCCCTGTCCCAGTGTGAGGGGTCCCCAGTGCACACTCCCTCCCAGCCTTGTCCCAGTGTGAGGGGTCCCCAGTGCACACCCCTCCCAGCCCTGTCCCAGTGTGAGGGGTCCCCAGTGCACACTCCCTCCCAGCCTTGTCCCAGTGTGAGGGGTCCCCAGTGCACACCCTCCCCACCCTGTCCCAGTGTGAGGGGTCCCCAGTGTACACTCTCTCCCCACCCTGTCCCAGTGTGAGGTGCCCCCAGTGCACACCCTCCCTGCCCTGTCCCAGTGTGATGGGTAACCAGTGCACACCCTCCCCAACCTGTCCCAGTGTGAGGGGTCCCCAGTGCACACTCTCTCCCAGCCTTGTCCCAGTGTGAGGGGTCCCCAGTGCACACTCTCTCCCCACCCTGTCCCAGTGCGAGGGGTCCCCAGTGCACACCCTCCTCGCCCTGTCCCAGTGTGATGGGTAACCAGTGCACACCCTCCCAGCCTTGTCCCAGTGTGATGGGTCCCCAGTGCACACCCTCCCCATCCTGTCCCAGTGCGAGGGGTCCCCAGTGCACACCCTCCTCGCCCTGTCCCAGTGTGATGGGTAACCAGTGCACACCGTCCCAGCCCTGTCCCAGTGTGATGGGTAACCAGTGCACACCCTCCTCGCCCTGTCCCAGTGTGAGGTGTCCCCAGTGCACACCCTCCCCGCCCTGTCCCAGTGTGACGGGTCCCCAGTGCACACCCTCCCCAACCTGTCCCAGTGTGAGGGGTCCCCAGTGCACACTCTCTCCCAGCCTTGTCCCAGTGTGAGTGGTCCCCAGTGCACACTCTCTCCCCACCCTGTCCCAGTGCGAGGGGTCCCCAGTGCACACCCTCCTCGCCCTGTCCCAGTGTGATGGGTAACCAGTGCGCACCCTCCCAGCCTTGTCCCAGTGTGATGGGTCCCCAATGCACACCCTCCCCGTCCTGTCCCAGTGCGAGGGGGTCCCCAGTGCACACCCTCCTCGCCCTGTCCCAGTGTGATGGGTAACCAGTGCACACCCTCCTCGCCCTGTCCCAGTGTGAGGGGTCCCCAGTGCACACCCTCCCAGCCTTGTCCCAGTGTGATGGGTCCCCAGTGCACACCCTCCCCGTCCTGACCCAGTGTGAGGGTCCCCAGTGCACACCCTCCTCGCCCTGTCCCAGTGTGATGGGTAACCAGTGCACACCCTCCTCGCCCTGTCCCAGTGTGAGGGGTCCCCAGTGCACACCCTCCCAGCCTTGTCCCAGTGTGATGGGTCCCAGTGCACACCCTTCCCGTCCTGTCCCAGTGCGAGGGGTCCCCCAGTGCACACCCTCCCAGCCTTGTCCCAGTGTGATGGGTCCCCCAGTGCACACCCTCCCCGTCCTGTCCCAGTGCGAGGGGTCCCCAGTGCACACCCTCCCAGCCTTGTCCCAGTGCGAGGGGCCCCCAGTGCACACCCTCCCTGCCCTCTCCCAGTGTGAGGGGTCCCCAATGCACACTCCCCTCTGGCCCGGGGGATGGGGGGTGTGGGGGAGGTGATATGGGGAATGGGTGGGGAGATGGTGGGGGGTGTGGTGGAAGCAGGAAGGGGGTCGGGGGATGGCGTGTGACAGGGAGGGGGTGAGCGGTGAGACCCATGGGGGGTTGGGGGAGGGGGTGAGACGGGGAGGGGAGGAGATGGGGAGAGACGGTGGGGGTGGCGGAGACTTGTTCTTTCCCAAGGGGGGGCCGCAGGGTTTGAGGGTGGGGGTTACCTTGGAGGTGGCGTGGTTCAGCATCTCCTGCCACGTGGGGTCCAGCCTGTTGCGGTCCGCCATCAATCCTTGCTCAGCCACGTAGACCATCTCCCGGGCAGCGTTGTGCATACTGACCGCTCTCTCGTACCGCAGAGCTGCTCTCTGGGTCTCCTGCTGGGCCTGCACCGCACGGGAGAGACATGGAGGGGAGAGATGGGGCTCAGTCACAGCACACACCCACCTAAACACCCACAAAAAATCTCCAACGCACCCCTCAATACCACCCAAAACCCCACACCCCACCACAAACCCATCCCACCCAAACCCCAAAACCCCACACCCCACCCCAAACCCATCCCACCCAAACCCCCACACCACACCCCAAACGCCACCCCAAACCCATCCCACCCAAACCTCACCCCAAACCCTCCCACCCAAACCCCAAATCCCCATACCACACCCCAAACCCTCCCACCCAAACCCCAAATCCTCCCACCAAACCCCAAATTACCACCTGAAACCCATCCCGCCCAAATCCCCACATCCCACCCCAAACCCCAAATCCCCACACCCCACCCCAAACCCATCCCAACCAAACCCCAAAACCCCACACCCCACCCCAAACCCTCCCGCCCTAAACCCCAAATCCCCACACCCCACCCCAAACCCTCCCACCCAAACCCCAAATCCCCACACCCCACCCCAAACCCTCCCACCCAACCCCAAAACCCTACACACCATCCCACCCAAACCCCAAATCCCCACACCTCACCCCAAACCCTCCCATCCAAACACCAAATCCCCACACCCCACCCCAAACCCTCCCACCCAAACCCCAAATCCCCCCACCTCACCCCAAACCCTCCCACCCAAACCCCAAATGCCCCCACCCTACCCCAAACCCTCTCACCCAAACCCCAAATGCCCCCACCCTACCCCAAACCCATCCCACCCAAACCCCAAATCCCCCCACCCTACCCCAAACCCATCCCACCCAAACCCCAAATCCCCCCACCCTACCCCAAACCCATCCCACCCAAACCCCCAAATCCCCCCACCCTACCCCAAACCCATCCCACCCAAACCCCAAATCCCCCCCACCCTACTCCAAACCCATCCCACCCAAACCCCCCACTCACCCCAAATAACTCTCATCCGAACATCCCAAGCCAAACCCGCCCCCCCCCCCCCCCCAAGTGCCCAACCTCCATTTTATACCCCCCTCCCAACCCCCCAACACAGACTGACACAAACCCGCACCAGGGAGGGGGTGCAAGTGGCCAGTCATAGATCCGGGTCACTGGGTCATAAGGTCAGACGTACGACAAAATCCTGGGAAATGCACAAACTTTGCATCAGGTGTTGTCCCTCTCTCTCCCACTCCACACCCCCCGCTGACTCTCCCCAAGGGGACGCTCCCCCTCTCTCTCCCCCACTCCGCCCACCTGCTGACTCTCCCCAAGGGGACGCTCCCCCTCTCTCTCCCACTCCACACCCCCCGCTGGCTCTCCCCAAGGGGACGCTCCCCCTCTCTCTCCCCCACTCCGCCCCCTGCTGACTCTCCCCAAGGGGACCCTCCCCCCCTCTCTCTCTCCCCTGAAGGTGCTGACTCTCCCCAAGGGGACACTCCCCCCCCCCCTCTCTCCCTCTGACGGTGCTGACTCTCCCCAAGAGAACAATCCCCCTCTCTCTCTCCCCCTGAAGGTGCTGACTCTCCCCAAGGGACACTCCCCCTCTCTCTCCCCCTGAAGGTGCTGACTCTCCCCAAGGGGACACTCCCCCTCTCTCTCTCTCTCT
>NW_027311008.1:30000-38003 GCF_047496795.1 Chiloscyllium punctatum | reverse complement strand
TGGTTACTGATTTCTTCTTTTTAAACATTTTTCTAAGTTTTTCTGGTTACTGATTTCTTCTTTTTAAACATTTTTCTAAGTTTTTCTGGTTACTCACTTCTTCTTTTAAACATTTTCTAAGTTTTTTCTGGTTACTCACTTCTTCTTTTGAAACATTGTTTCTAAGTTTTTCTGGTTACTGATTTCTTCTTTTTAAACATTTTTCTAAGTTTTTCTGGTTACTGATTTCTTCTTTTTACAACATTTTTTCGCAGTTTGTCTGGTTACTGATTTCTTCTTTTTAAACATTTTTCGCCGTTTTTCTGGTTACTGATTTCTTCTTTTTAAACATTTTTCTAAGTTTTTTCTGGTTACTCACTTCTTCTTTTTAACATTTTTCTAAGTTTTTCTGGTTACTGATTTCTTCTTTTTAAACATTTTTCGCAGTTTTTCTGGTTACTGATTTCTTCTTTTTAAACATTTTTCTAAGTTTTCCTGGTTACTGATTTCTTCTTTTTAACATTTTTCGCAGTTTTTCTGGTTACTGATTTCTTCTTTTTAAACATTTTTCTAAGTTTTTCTGGTTACTCACTTCTTCTTTTTAAACATTTTTCTAAGTTTTCCTGGTTACTGATCTTCTTCTTTTTAAACATTTTTCGCAGTTTGTCTGGTTACTGATTTCTTCTTTTTAAACATTTTTCGCAGTTTTTCTGGTTACTGATTTCTTCTTTTTAAACATTTTTCTAAGTTTTTCTGGTTACTCACTTCTTCTTTTATAACATTTTTCTAAGTTTTCCTGGTTACTGATTTCTTCTTTTTAAACATTTTTCTAAGTTTTCCTGGTTACTGATTTCTTCTTTTTAAACATTTTTCCTAAGTTTTCCTGGTTACTGATTTCTTCTTTTTAAACATTTTTCTAAGTTTTTCTGGTTACTCATTTCTTCTTTTTAAACATTTTCGCAGTTTTTCTGGTTACTGATTTCTTCTTTTTAAACATTTTCCTAAGTTTTCCTGGTTACTGATTCTTCTTTTTAAACATTTTTCTAAGTTTTCCTGGTTACTCATTTCTTCTTTTTGATCATTTCTTCTAAGTTTTCCTGGTTACTGATTTCTTCGTTTTGAACATTTTTCTAAGTTTTCCTGGTTACTCACTTCTTCTTTTCAAACATTTTTCATCGTTTTTCTGTTTACTCATTTAGCACTTTCAGGCACTTTCCGATCATTTCCTCGTTCCCGATTTCACCCCTTTAAAACGCTTTCGGGCATTTCCCTAAGTTTTGCGGTTTCACTCGTTTGGGACCTCACTGACACCTTCTCTAGCTTCCCTGCTCACTTTTTTCGTACTGTTGAGAAAATTCGAACCCTTTCCTTAACTATGCCGGTTACTGACTTCACCGCTTCAGACCCTTGTCCCCGTAATGAAAGATACCATTTCCCACGTGGGAAATGCACGAAAATCGGACTGAACACGGGGGAGGCTCCCCCCCTCGAAGGCGAGACCGTCGGCAGAACCGCCGGGTCAAACCCGGCTGAGCTACCCGGCTTACAAGTCTCAAAGTCGGTATGAGCAGTCACGTCCACCCCCATTCCCTTTTTGGACCACTTCCCACGGTTCCAAATGCATGAAATCGGCCTGTACACGGGGGAGGCACCCGCCTCGAAGACGAGACCGTCGGCAGAACCGCCGGGTCAAACCCGGCTGAGCTACCCGGCTCGGAAGCGCCAAAGTCGGGTTGAGCAGTCACATTCACTCCCCATCCCCTTTTGGGCAACTTCCCACGGTTGGAAATGCATGGAAATCGGACTGAACACGGGGGAGGCTCCCCCCTCGAAGGCGAGACCGTCGGCAGAACCGCCGGATCAAACCCGGCTGAGCTACCCGGCTTACAAGTCTCAAAGTCGGTATGAGCAGACACGTCCACCCCCATTCCCTTTTGGACCACTTCCACGGTTCGAAATGCATGAAATCGGCCTGTATACGGGGGAGGCACCCGCCTCGAAGACGAGACCGTCGGCAGAACCGCCGGGTCAAACCCGGCTGAGCTACCCGGCTCGGAAGCGCCAAAGTCGGGGTTGAGCAGTCACATTCACTCCCATCCCCTTTTGGGGGGGGGGGGGGGGGTGGGGGGGGGGGGGGGGGGGGGGGGGGGGGGGGGGGGGGGGGGGGGGGGGGGGGGGGGGGGGGGGGGGGGGGGGGGGGGGGGGGGGGGGGGGGGGGGGGGGGGGGGGGGGGGGGGGGGGGGGGGGGGGGGGGGGGTGGGGGGGGGGGGGGGGGGGGGGTGGGGGGGGGGGGGGGGGGGGGGGGGGGGGGGGGGGGGGGGGGGGGGGGGGGGGGGGGGGGGGGGGGGGGGGGGGGGGGGGGGGGGGGGGGGGGGGGGTGGGGGGGGGGGGGGGGGGGGGGGGGGGGGGGGGGGGGGGGGGGGGGGGGGGGGGGGGGGGGGGGGGGGGGGGGGGGGGGGGGGGGGGGGGGGGGGGGGGGGGGGGGGGGGGGGGGGTGGGGGGGGGGGGGGGGGGGGGGGGGGGGGGGGGGGGGTGGGGGGGGGGGGGGGGGGGGGGGGGGGGGGGGGGGGGGGGGGGGGGGGGGGGGGGGGGGGGGGGGGGGGGGGGGGGGGGGGGTGGGGGGGGGGGGGGGGGGGGGGGGGGGGGGGGGGGGGGGGGGGGGGGGGGGGGGGGGGGGTGGGGGGGGGGGGGGGGGGGGGGGGGGGGGGGGGGGTGGGGGGGGGGGGGGGGGGGGGGGGGGGGGGGGGGGGGGGGGGGGGGGGGGGGGGGGGGGGGGGGGGGGGGGGGGGGGGGGGGGGGGGGGGGGGGGGGGGGGGGGGGGGGGGGGGGGGGGGGGGGGGGGGGGGGGGGGGGGGGGGGGGGGGGGGGGTGGGGGGGGGGGGGGGGGGGGGGGGGGGGGGGGGGGGGGGGGGGGGGGGGGGGGGGGGGGGGGGGGGGGGGGGGGGGGGGGGGGGGGGGGGGGGGGGGGGGGGGGGGGGGGGGGGGGGGGGGGGGGGGGGGGGGGGGGGGGGGGGGGGGGGGGGGGGGGGGGGGGGGGGGGGGGGGGGGGGGGGGGGGGGGGGGGGGTGGGGGGGGGGGGGGGGGGGGGGGGGGGGGGGGGGGGGGGGGGGGGGGGGGGGGGGGGGGGGGGGGGGGGGGGGGGGGGGGGGGGGGGGGGGGGGGGGGGGGGGGGGGGGGGGGGGGGGGGGGGGGGGGGGGGGGGGGGGGGGGGGGGGGGGGGGGGGGGGGGGGGGGGGGGGGGGGGGGGGGGGGGGGGGGGGGGGGGGGTGGGGGGGGGGGGGGGGGGGGGGGGGGGGGGGGGGGGGGGGGGGGGGGGGGGGGGGGGGGGGGGGGGGGGGGGGGGGGGGGGGGGGGGGGGGGGGGGGGGGGGGGGGGGGGGGGGGGGGGGGGGGGGGGGGGGGGGGGGGGGGGGGGCAACTTCCCACGGTTGGAAATGCATGGAAATCGGACTGAACACGGGGGAGGCTCCCCCCTCGAAGGCGAGACCGTCGGCAGAACCGCCGGATCAAACCCGGCTGAGCTACCCGGCTTACAAGTCTCAAAGTCGGTATGAGCAGACACGTCCACCCCCATTCCCTTTTGGACCACTTCCCACGGTTCGAAATGCATGAAAATCGGCCTGTATACGGGGGAGGCACCCGCCTCGAAGACGAGACCGTCGGCAGAACCGCCGGGTCAAACCCGGCCGGGCTACCCGGGTTAGAAGCCCTAGAGTCGGGTTGAGCAGTCACAATCACTCCCATCCCCTTTTGAACCTGTTCCCACCGTTGGAAATGCACGAAAATCGGCCTGTACACGGGGGAGGCTCCCCCCTCGAAGGCGAGACCGTCGGCAGAACCGCCGGGTCAAACCCGGCTGAGCTACCCGGCTTACAAGTCTCGAAGTCGGGTTGAGCAGTCACATTCACTCCCATCGACTTTTGGGCAACTTCCCACCGTTGCAAATGCATGAAAATCGGCCTGTACACGGGGGAGGCACCCGCCTCGAAGTCGAGACCGTCGGCAGAACCGCCGGGTCCAACCCGGCTGAGCTACCCGGCTTACAAGTCTCAAAGCCGGGTTGGGCAGTCACGTTCACCCCCATTCCCTTTTGGATCACTTCCCACGGTTCGAAATGCACGAAAACCGGCCTGTACACGGGGGAGGGTCCGCCCTCGAAGGCGAGACCGTCGGCAGAACCGCCGGGTCAAACCTGGCTGAGCTACCCGGCTTACAAGTCTCAAAGTCGGGTTGAGCAGTCACGTTCACTCCCATCGACTTTTAGACCACTTCCCACGGTTCGAAATGCACGAAAATCGGCCTGTACACGGGGGAGGCACCCGCCTCGAAGACGAGACCGTCGGCAGAACCGCCGGGTCAAACCCGGCCGAGCTACCCGGCTTAAAAGTCTCAAAGTCGGTATGAGCAGTCACATTCACCCCCATTCCCTTTTGGACCACTTCCCACGGTTGGAAATGCATGAAAATCGGCCTGGACACGGGGGAGGCTCCCCCCTCGATGACGAGACCGTCGGCAGAACCGCCGGAACAAACCCGGCTGAGCTACCCGGCTTACAAGTCTCAAAGTCGGTATGAGCAGACACGTCCACCCCCATTCCCTTTTGGACCACTTCCCACCGTTGGAAATGCACGAAAATCGGCCTGTACACGGGGGAGGCACCGGCCTCGAAGACGAGACCGTCGGCAGAACCGCCGGGTCAAACCCGGCTGAGCTACCCGGCTTACAAGTCTCAAAGTCGGGTTGAGCAGTCACATTCACTCCCATCGACTTTTGGGCAACTTCCCACGGTTCGAAATGCACAAGATTCGGCCTGAACACGGGGGACGCTCCCCCCTCGAAGGCGAGACCGTCGGCAGACCCGCCGGGTCAAACCCGGCTGAGCTACCCGGCTCGGAAGCGCCAAAGTCGGTATGAGCAGTCACGTTCACTCCCATCCCCTTTTGGACCGCTTCCCACGGTACGAAATGCATGAAAATCGGCCTGTACACGGGGGAGGCACCCGCCTCGAAGACGAGACCGTCGGCAGAACCGCCGGGTCAAACCCGGCTGAGCTACCCGGCTTACAAGTCTCAAAGTCGGGTTGAGCAGTCACATTCACTCCCATCGACTTTTGGGCAACTTCCCACGGTTCGAAATGCACAAAATTCGGCCTGAACACGGGGGACGCTCCCCCCTCGAAGGCGAGACCGTCGGCAGAACCGCCGGGTCAAACCCGGCTGAGCTACCCGGCTTAAAAGTCTCAAAGTCGGTATGAGCAGTCACATTCACCCCCATTCCCTTTTGGACCACTTCCCACGGTTGGAAATGCATGAAAATCGGCCTGGACACGGGGGAGGCTCCCCCCTCGATGACGAGACCGTCGGCAGAACCGCCGGAACAAACCCGGCTGAGCTACCCGGCTTACAAGTCTCAAAGTCGGTATGAGCAGACACGTCCACCCCCATTCCCTTTTGGACCACTTCCCACCGTTGGAAATGCACGAAAATCGGCCTGTACACGGGGGAGGCACCGGCCTCGAAGACGAGACCGTCGGCAGAACCGCCGGATCAAACCCGGCCGAGCTACCCGGGTTAGAAGCCTCAGAGTCGGGTTGAGCAGTCACGTCCACCCCCATTCCCTTTTGGACCACTTCCCACGGTTCGAAATGCACGAAAATCGGCCTGTACACGGGGGAGGGAGCCGCCTCGAAGACGAGACCGTCGGCAGAACCGCCGGTTCAAACCCGGCTGAGCTACCAGGCTCGGAAGCGCCAAAGTCGGGTTGAGCAGTCACATTCACTCCCATCCCCTTTTGGGCAACTTCCCACCGTTGCAAATGCATGAAAATCGGCCTGTACACGGGGGAGGGAGCCGCCTCGAAGACGAGACCGTCGGCAGAACCGCCGGATCAAACCCGGCTGAGCTACCAGGCTCGGAAGCGCCAAAGTCGGTATGAGCAGTCACATTCACTCCCATCCCCTTTTGGGCCACTTCCCACGGTTCGAAATGCACGAAAATCGGACTGAACACGGGGGAGGCTCCCCCCTCCAAAACGAGACCATCGGCAGAATCGACGGGTCAAACCCGGCCGAGCTACCCGGGTTAGAAGCCTCAAAGTCGGGTTGAGCAGTCACGTCCACCCCCATCCCCTTTTGGACCACTTCCCACGGTTCGAAATGCACGAAAATCGGCCTGTACACGGGGGAGGCACCCGCCTCGAAGACGAGACCGTCGGCAGACCCGCCGGATCAAACCCGGCCGAGCTACACGGCTTACAAGTCTCAATGTCGGTATGAGCAGTCACGTCCACCCCTATTCCCTTTTGGACCACTTCCCACGGTACGAAATGCATGAAAATCGGCCTGTACACGGGGGAGGCACCCGCCTCGAAGACGAGACCGTCGGCAGAACCGCCGGGTCAAACCCGGCTGAGCTACCCGGCTCGGAAGCGCCAAAGTCGGGTTGAGCAGTCACATTCACTCCCATCGACTTTTGGGCAACTTCCCACGGTTCGAAATGCACAAAATTCGGCCTGAACACGGGGGACGCTCCCCCCTCGAAGGCGAGACCGTCGGCAGAACCGCCGGGTCAAACCCGGCTGAGCTACCCGGGTCGGAAGCGCCAAGGTCGGTATGAGCAGTCACATTCACTCCCATCCCCTTTTGGACCGCTTCCCACGGTTTGAAATGCACGAAAATCGGCCTGTACACGGGGGAGGCTCCGCCCTCGAAGGCGAGACCGACGGCAGAACCGCCGGGTCAAACCCGGCCGGGCTACCCGGGTTAGAAGCCTCAGAGTCGGGTTGAGCAGTCACATTCACCCCCATCCCCTTTTGAACCTCTTCCCACCGTTGGAAATGCACGAAAATCGGCCTGTACACGGGGGAGGCGCCCCTCTCGAAGGCGAGACCGACGGCAGAACCGCCGGGTCAAACCCGGCCGAGCTACCCGGGTTAGAAGCCTCAGAGTCGGGTTGAGCAGTCACATTCACCCCCATCCCCTTATGAACCTCTTCCCACCGTTGGAAATGCACGAAAATCGGCCTGTACACGGGGGAGGCCCCCCTCTCGAAGACGAGACCGTCGGCAGACCCGCCGGATCAAACCCGGCCGAGCTACACGGCTTACAAGTCTCGATGTCGGTATGAGCAGTCACGTCCACCCCCATTCCCTTTTGGACCACTTCCCACGGTACGAAATGCATGAAAATCGGCCTGTACACGGGGGAGGCACCCGCCTCGAAGACGAGACCGTCGGCAGAACCGCCGGGTCAAACCCGGCTGAGCTACCCGGCTCGGAAGCGCCAAAGTCGGGTTGAGCAGTCACATTCACTCCCATCCCCTTTTGGGCCACTTCCCACGGTTCGAAATGCATGAAAATCGGCCTGTACACGGGGGACGCTCCCCCCTCGAAGGCGAGGCCGTCGGCAGAACCGCCGGGTCAAACCCGGCTGAGCTACCCGGGTTAGATGCCTCAAAGTCGGGTTGAGCAGTCACATTCACCCCCATCCCCTTTCGGCCCCCTTCCCACGGTTGGAAATGCATGAAAATCGGCCTGTACACGGTGGGCGCTCCCCCCTCGAAGGTGAGACCTTCGGCAGAACCGCCGGGTCAAATCCTGCCGAGCTACCCGCGTTAGAGGTCTCAATGTCGGCTTCAGCAGTCACATTCAATCCCATTCCCGTTTGGACCTCTTCCCGCCGATGGAAATGCACAAAATTCGGCCTGAACACGCGGGACGCTCCCCCCTCGAAGGCGAGACCGTCGCCAGAACCGCCGGGTCAAATCCGGCCGAGCTACCCGCGTTAGAGGTCTCAATGTCGGCTTCAGCAGTCACATTCAATCCCATTCCCTTTTGGAACACTTCCCGCCGTTAACAATGCACGATATTCGGCCTGAACACGCGGGACGCTCCCCCCTCGAAGGTGAGACCTTCGGCAGAACCGCCGGGTCAAATCCTGCCGAGCTACCCGCGTTAGAGGTCTCAATGTCGGCTTCAGCAGTCACATTCAATCCCATTCCCGTTTGGACCTCTTCCCGCCGATGGAAA
>NW_027311008.1:20000-22500 GCF_047496795.1 Chiloscyllium punctatum | reverse complement strand
CACCGACAGCCATTCTGGGACCGGTGACAGCCGTGCTGGCCCCACTGCCACGACACAGACGGACGCCAGGCCGCGCTCCCCGGCGGGGGGATGGCGTCGAGCCTGACGAACGGAATGTGCAGGGTGGGGGGGAAAGGCCAAGCGCTCCGACGCCGGAGGGCTCCGGAGTCTGAACTTAGGGGGACAAAGAGGACGGGTCCTCTGCGACACCCCAGCCGCGCTCTCGCCAGCCAAGGCGAGTGCGATTGATTGCCAAACGACCCTCAGACAGGCGTGGCCCCGGGAAGAACCCGGGGCCGCAAAGTGCGTTCAAAGTGTCGATGATCAATGTGTCCTGCAATTCACATTAATTCTCGCAGCTAGCTGCGTTCGTCATCGACGCACGAGCCGAGTGATCCACCGTCAAGAGTTGTCTGAGTTTGTTTTAGGTCTCTCCCTCGCCAGAGGAAAGCGACCCGGACCGCACATACGCTCCCCACCTTGAGCTACAGCCACCTGCACGCCGGCGTGCGGGCGGAGCAGGGTGGCGTGAAGCGATGGGGAGCACCATCCTGGTGCGGCCCGCAGAAACATACGTCTATTGGGGGGAGGAGGACAGGGCGCCCAAGAGGCGATGCGTGCCCCAACGCACCGCAGCGACGGAGGCAGGATCACCGCCACCATGTCGCCCGCCTAGTATCACGAGGCGTGCAGCAGCTTTGCCCTAGGAAAAGCAGAGGCGGGAACGGGCACCGGCCATCGGTTCGGCAGCGTCACTGACGCGTGCACGTGGCGGCGTGTCGGCGAGCGGACTTCCTGCGAGGAGGCGGGGGCGGCACTCGCCCGAGCAGACGCCCGCCCGGCCCAGCCACCGCCGAGGTGGACTGGGAGTCGCGGCAACGGCTCGTCATACTCGTTCCCACACTCACAGCGCAGCTTGCCCGCAAGCCACCGACCACCGATCGACGCCAGGCGCCCCGACCGAGAGCGGGATCGCTCGTTCGCCCTGCTGGCAGTTCGCTGGGGATCACTACTGCACGGAGCTCGGAGACCGACGGGCGGCAACTCGAGAGTCTTTAAACCACCACCCCCATCCCGCAAGTGCAAAGAGGCTGTATACGCACAGACGGGTGAGGGGAATAGGTACCCCGTCGGGTTTGAAGGGAGCGTGACTAGATAGCAACGATGTAAACCCAGCCGATTTGGGAGCGAAAGACCGGCGCCTGCATCACCGGCTTCGTTTCCCGTGGCTGGAGAGTACACCGAAACCCTCCGTCTGTCGCGAGCTCCCGACGACGCGGTGCCGCCAAGCAGCAGGGCCGGACCTGGTGTGGCTCCCCTCGTCGATCACAGACCGGTCGGCACTACTGACGAGACGGTGGAACGGGCTTCGCCCCTTGTGACGAAGGGTGATGCGAACCCGCCCGCCCGCGTGCGTTCGGGGTGGACTCGGCAAACGGAGATTTGAAATCGGAAAGTGTCCTCCTGCCCCGCGCAGGTAGGCGCCCAACAGTTGTGGGGGGTTTGGCGGTGACCACGGCTGCAGGGCCTGCTACCCCGACGAGCTCTCCTGCTGGCCCCGAAACCACCCTCGCGAGACAAGTTGAAACGGAAACGGGCGTACCCCCAAGCCGACGATCCTTTCTTATTTGTTACTTTTTTTTTCACTTGCTCGAGTTGTGGCGATTTGGCGGTGACCACGGCTGCAGGGCCTGCTACCCCGACGAGCTCTCCTGCTGGCCCCGAAACCACCCTCGCGAGACAAGTTGAAACGGAAACGGGCGTACCCCCAAGCCGACGATCCTTTCTTATTTGTTACTTTTTTTTTCACTTGCTCGAGTTGTGGCGATTTGGCGGTGACCACGGCTGCAGGGCCTGCTACCCCGACGAGCTCTCCTGCTGGCCCCGAAACCACCCTCGCGAGACAAGTTGAAACGGAAACGGGCGTACCCCCAAGCCGACAGAGATCCTTTCTTATTTGTTACTTTTTTTTTTCACTTGCTCGAGTTGTGGGGGTTTGGCGGTGACCACGGCTGCAGGGCCTGCTACCCCGACGAGCTCTCCTGCTGGCCCCGAAACCACCCTCGCGAGACAAGTTGAAACGGAAACGGGCGTACCCCCAAGCCGACGATCCTTTCTTATTTGTTACTTTTTTTTTTCACTTGCTCGAGTTGTGGGGGTTTGGCGGTGACCACGGCTGCAGGGCCTGCTACCCCGACGAGCTCTCCTGCTGGCCCCGAAACCACCCTCGCGAGACAAGTTGAAACGGAAACGGGCGTACCCCCAAGCCGACGATCCTTTCTTATTTGTTACTTTTTTTTTCACTTGCTCGAGTTGTGGGGGTTTGGCGGTGACCACGGCTGCAGGGCCTGCTACCCCGACGAGCTCTCCTGCTGGCCCCGAAACCACCCTCGCGAGACAAGTTGAAACGGAAACGGGCGTACCCCCAAGCCGACGATCCTTTCTTATTTGTTACTTTTTTTTTCACTTGCTCGAGTTGTGGGGGTTTGGCGGTGACCAC
>NW_027311008.1:5000-15000 GCF_047496795.1 Chiloscyllium punctatum | reverse complement strand
ACTTGGCCGGGTGGCAGAGGAGGACCAGACTATTCACAGATAGCGGCCCAACGACTCCCAGAGCCGGTCGTGCGGCGCGCGAGGTCTGCTCTCTTCACAAGAGGCTTTATTAGGGAGTGCTAAGGCAAGGTTCTGTGCCCTCCACCCTCATCGCAACACCCATGGGAGCCTCCGGTCGTCAATAGACCGCCGCACCGGCCTCTGACTGACTCTCAGAATGGACGGAAAGAGCCGGGTAAGCCTTTCAAAAGATTCGACCACGTGCCGAAAACTTTAGACTTCCGTGAGCTCTCCGGCTTGCACCGAGACCCGAAGTCGACGTGCTAAGCACCACGGGACCCCTTTCGCCTGCAGGTCCCGAGCCGCCTTTATTTGCTGTTACGAGCATCGTGTGCCCCATACCTGCGTGACGAGCACCGCAGGGCGGCAGAGCCATCGCACTTGGCCGGGTGGCAGAGGAGGACCAGACTATTCACAGATAGCGGCCCAACGACTCCCAGAGCCGGTCGTGCGGCGCGCGAGGTCTGCTGTCATCACAAGAGGCTTTAGGGAGTGCTCAGGCAAGGGTCAGCCCGCAGCCTTCCTGGCAACACCCAGGGGAACCAGGCCACTCGCGTCTCTCGCCTTCATTTTCGACACGAGCGCCTGCGGAGGGCCACCACCCCCTCCGATTGTCAAGAGACCTCCGCACCGGCCTCTGACTTACTCTCAGAATGGACGGAAAGAGCCGGGTAAGCCTTTGAAAAGATTCGACCACGTGCCGAAAACTTTAGACTTCCGTGAGCTCTCCGGCTTGCACCGAGACCCGAAGTCGACGTGCTTAGCACCACGGGACCCCTTTCGCCTGCAGGTCCCGAGCCGCCTTTTATTTTTGTTACGAGTATCGTGTTCCCCAAACCTGGGTGACGAGCACCGCAGGGCGGCAGAGCCATCGCGCTTGTCCGGGTGGCAGAGGAGGACCAGACTATTCACAAATAGCGGCCCAACGACTCCCAGAGCCGGTCGTGCGGCAGGCGAGGTCTGCTCTCATCACAAGAGGCTTTAGGGAGTGCTCAGGCAACGGTCAGCCCGCAGCCTTCTTGGCAACACCCAAGGGAACCAGGCCACTCGCGTCTCTCGCCTTCATTTTGGACACGAGCGCCTGTGGAGGGACGGCCGGAGTCAACGTGGGGTTTGCCCGCCCTCCAATAGTGTCAAAAGACCGCCGCACAAGTCTCTGACTGACTCTTAGAACAGACAGAAAGAGTTTGTCAAATCTGTCAAAAAATTGACAAAGTGTCAAAAATTCGACTTCCAAGAGCTCTCCGGCATGCACTCATACCTGTCATTAAAGTGCTATGCCCGTGGAACCGTTTTTCGGATGCCTTTCAGAACGGTCCCGCGCCGCCATTTTGTTCTAAAAATCGTGTTCCCATATATCTCCGGGTACCCCGCCAACCTCACTGCGGAAAAACTACAAGTGGCACTGAATGGGTCTGAATTCCAAATTTGACTGCATCGGTCTGGAACTCGGTCCGGTCAAAACCGTTTGGATTTTTCTCGGTCCGGACTTCCGCGACAGACAAAGTTAAAGTTTTCGGGCTGCAGGCACAAAACGACAGCTGGCCATTTGCCGGGCTCAATTCACCCAATTCCTCCGGCACTTCGGAGCACATGTTCGGTGTAAGTTTGCGAATCTTTCCCGATGCTGCAGCATTTTCCTCCGCTGACACTTAGAATATTTTTCACACTTTGCTGAAAATTTTTCTAAGTGTTTTTTTCCAAGTTTTCCTGGTTACTGATTTCTTCTTTTTAAACATTTTTCTAAGTTTTTCTGGTTACTGATTTCTTCTTTTTAAACATTTTTCGCAGTTTGTCTGGTTACTGATTTCTTCTTTTTAAACATTTTTCGCCGTTTTTCTGGTTACTGATTTCTTCTTTTTAAACATTTTTCGCCGTTTTTCTGGTTACTGATTTCTTCTTTTTAAACATTTTTCTAAGTTTTTCTGGTTACTCATTTCTTCTTTTTAAACATTTTTCTAAGTTTTTCTGGTTACTGATTTCTTCTTTTTAAACATTTTTCTAAGTTTTTCTGGTTACTCATTTCTTCTTTTTAAACATTTTTCTAAGTTTTTCTGGTTACTCACTTCTTCTTTTTAAACATTTTTCTAAGTTTTTCTGGTTACTGATTTCTTCTTTTTAAACATTTTTCGCCGTTTTTCTGGTTACTGATTTCTTCTTTTTAAACATTTTTCTAAGTTTTTCTGGTTACTCATTTCTTCTTTTTAAACATTTTTCGCCGTTTTTCTGGTTACTGATTTCTTCTTTTTAAACATTTTTCTAAGTTTTTCTGGTTACTGATTTCTTCTTTTTAAACATTTTTCTAAGTTTTCCTGGTTACTCATTTCTTCTTTTTAAACATTTTTCTAAGTTTTCCTGGTTACTCATTTCTTCTTTTTAAACATTTTTCTAAGTTTTCCTGGTTACTGATTTCTTCTTTTTAAACATTTTTCGCAGTTTTTCTGGTTACTGATTTCTTCTTTTTAAACATTTTTCTAAGTTTTTCTGGTTACTGATTTCTTCTTTTTAAACATTTTTCTAAGTTTTTCTGGTTACTCACTTCTTCTTTTTAAACATTTTTCTAAGTTTTTCTGGTTACTCACTTCTTCTTTTGAAACATTTTTCTAAGTTTTTCTGGTTACTGATTTCTTCTTTTTAAACATTTTTCTAAGTTTTTCTGGTTACTGATTTCTTCTTTTTAAACATTTTTCGCAGTTTGTCTGGTTACTGATTTCTTCTTTTTAAACATTTTTCGCCGTTTTTCTGGTTACTGATTTCTTCTTTTTAAACATTTTTCTAAGTTTTTCTGGTTACTCACTTCTTCTTTTTAAACATTTTTCTAAGTTTTTCTGGTTACTGATTTCTTCTTTTTAAACATTTTTCGCAGTTTTTCTGGTTACTGATTTCTTCTTTTTAAACATTTTTCTAAGTTTTCCTGGTTACTGATTTCTTCTTTTTAAACATTTTTCGCAGTTTTTCTGGTTACTGATTTCTTCTTTTTAAACATTTTTCTAAGTTTTTCTGGTTACTCACTTCTTCTTTTTAAACATTTTTCTAAGTTTTCCTGGTTACTGATTTCTTCTTTTTAAACATTTTTCGCAGTTTGTCTGGTTACTGATTTCTTCTTTTTAAACATTTTTCGCAGTTTTTCTGGTTACTGATTTCTTCTTTTTAAACATTTTTCTAAGTTTTTCTGGTTACTCACTTCTTCTTTTATAACATTTTTCTAAGTTTTCCTGGTTACTGATTTCTTCTTTTTAAACATTTTTCTAAGTTTTCCTGGTTACTGATTTCTTCTTTTTAAACATTTTTCTAAGTTTTCCTGGTTACTGATTTCTTCTTTTTAAACATTTTTCTAAGTTTTTCTGGTTACTCATTTCTTCTTTTTAAACATTTTTCGCAGTTTTTCTGGTTACTGATTTCTTCTTTTTAAACATTTTCCTAAGTTTTCCTGGTTACTGATTTCTTCTTTTTAAACATTTTTCTAAGTTTTCCTGGTTACTCATTTCTTCTTTTTGATCATTTTTCTAAGTTTTCCTGGTTACTGATTTCTTCGTTTTGAACATTTTTCTAAGTTTTCCTGGTTACTCACTTCTTCTTTTCAAACATTTTTCATCGTTTTTCTGTTTACTCATTTAGCACTTTCAGGCACTTTCCGATCATTTCCTCGTTCCCGATTTCACCCTTTAAAACGCTTTCGGGCATTTCCCTAAGTTTTGCGGTTCACTCGTTTGGGACTCACTGACACCTTCTCTAGCTTCCCTGCTCACTTTTTTCGTACTGTTGAGAAAATTCGAACCCTTTCCTTAACTATGCCGGTTACTGACTTCACCGCTTCAGACCCTTGTCCCCGTAATGAAAGATACCATTTCCCACCGTGGGAAATGCACGAAAATCGGACTGAACACGGGGGAGGCTCCCCCCTCGAAGGCGAGACCGTCGGCAGAACCGCCGGGTCAAACCCGGCTGAGCTACCCGGCTTACAAGTCTCAAAGTCGGTATGAGCAGTCACGTCCACCCCCATTCCCTTTTGGACCACTTCCCACGGTTCCAAATGCATGAAAATCGGCCTGTACACGGGGGAGGCACCCGCCTCGAAGACGAGACCGTCGGCAGAACCGCCGGGTCAAACCCGGCTGAGCTACCCGGCTCGGAAGCGCCAAAGTCGGGTTGAGCAGTCACATTCACTCCCATCCCCTTTTGGGCAACTTCCCACGGTTGGAAATGCATGGAAATCGGACTGAACACGGGGGAGGCTCCCCCCTCGAAGGCGAGACCGTCGGCAGAACCGCCGGATCAAACCCGGCTGAGCTACCCGGCTTACAAGTCTCAAAGTCGGTATGAGCAGACACGTCCACCCCCATTCCCTTTTGGACCACTTCCCACGGTTCGAAATGCATGAAAATCGGCCTGTATACGGGGGAGGCACCCGCCTCGAAGACGAGACCGTCGGCAGAACCGCCGGGTCAAACCCGGCTGAGCTACCCGGCTCGGAAGCGCCAAAGTCGGGTTGAGCAGTCACATTCACTCCCATCCCCTTTTGGGCAACTTCCCACGGTTGGAAATGCATGGAAATCGGACTGAACACGGGGGAGGCTCCCCCCTCGAAGGCGAGACCGTCGGCAGAACCGCCGGATCAAACCCGGCTGAGCTACCCGGCTTACAAGTCTCAAAGTCGGTATGAGCAGACACGTCCACCCCCATTCCCTTTTGGACCACTTCCCACGGTTCGAAATGCATGAAAATCGGCCTGTATACGGGGGAGGCACCCGCCTCGAAGACGAGACCGTCGGCAGAACCGCCGGGTCAAACCCGGCCGGGCTACCCGGGTTAGAAGCCCTAGAGTCGGGTTGAGCAGTCACAATCACTCCCATCCCCTTTTGAACCTGTTCCCACCGTTGGAAATGCACGAAAATCGGCCTGTACACGGGGGAGGCTCCCCCCTCGAAGGCGAGACCGTCGGCAGAACCGCCGGGTCAAACCCGGCTGAGCTACCCGGCTTACAAGTCTCGAAGTCGGGTTGAGCAGTCACATTCACTCCCATCGACTTTTGGGCAACTTCCCACCGTTGCAAATGCATGAAAATCGGCCTGTACACGGGGGAGGCACCCGCCTCGAAGTCGAGACCGTCGGCAGAACCGCCGGGTCCAACCCGGCTGAGCTACCCGGCTTACAAGTCTCAAAGCCGGGTTGGGCAGTCACGTTCACCCCCATTCCCTTTTGGATCACTTCCCACGGTTCGAAATGCACGAAAACCGGCCTGTACACGGGGGAGGGTCCGCCCTCGAAGGCGAGACCGTCGGCAGAACCGCCGGGTCAAACCTGGCTGAGCTACCCGGCTTACAAGTCTCAAAGTCGGGTTGAGCAGTCACGTTCACTCCCATCGACTTTTAGACCACTTCCCACGGTTCGAAATGCACGAAAATCGGCCTGTACACGGGGGAGGCACCCGCCTCGAAGACGAGACCGTCGGCAGAACCGCCGGGTCAAACCCGGCCGAGCTACCCGGCTTAAAAGTCTCAAAGTCGGTATGAGCAGTCACATTCACCCCCATTCCCTTTTGGACCACTTCCCACGGTTGGAAATGCATGAAAATCGGCCTGGACACGGGGGAGGCTCCCCCCTCGATGACGAGACCGTCGGCAGAACCGCCGGAACAAACCCGGCTGAGCTACCCGGCTTACAAGTCTCAAAGTCGGTATGAGCAGACACGTCCACCCCCATTCCCTTTTGGACCACTTCCCACCGTTGGAAATGCACGAAAATCGGCCTGTACACGGGGGAGGCACCGGCCTCGAAGACGAGACCGTCGGCAGAACCGCCGGGTCAAACCCGGCTGAGCTACCCGGCTTACAAGTCTCAAAGTCGGGTTGAGCAGTCACATTCACTCCCATCGACTTTTGGGCAACTTCCCACGGTTCGAAATGCACAAGATTCGGCCTGAACACGGGGGACGCTCCCCCCTCGAAGGCGAGACCGTCGGCAGACCCGCCGGGTCAAACCCGGCTGAGCTACCCGGCTCGGAAGCGCCAAAGTCGGTATGAGCAGTCACGTTCACTCCCATCCCCTTTTGGACCGCTTCCCACGGTACGAAATGCATGAAAATCGGCCTGTACACGGGGGAGGCACCCGCCTCGAAGACGAGACCGTCGGCAGAACCGCCGGGTCAAACCCGGCTGAGCTACCCGGCTTACAAGTCTCAAAGTCGGGTTGAGCAGTCACATTCACTCCCATCGACTTTTGGGCAACTTCCCACGGTTCGAAATGCACAAAATTCGGCCTGAACACGGGGGACGCTCCCCCCTCGAAGGCGAGACCGTCGGCAGAACCGCCGGGTCAAACCCGGCTGAGCTACCCGGCTTAAAAGTCTCAAAGTCGGTATGAGCAGTCACATTCACCCCCATTCCCTTTTGGACCACTTCCCACGGTTGGAAATGCATGAAAATCGGCCTGGACACGGGGGAGGCTCCCCCCTCGATGACGAGACCGTCGGCAGAACCGCCGGAACAAACCCGGCTGAGCTACCCGGCTTACAAGTCTCAAAGTCGGTATGAGCAGACACGTCCACCCCCATTCCCTTTTGGACCACTTCCCACCGTTGGAAATGCACGAAAATCGGCCTGTACACGGGGGAGGCACCGGCCTCGAAGACGAGACCGTCGGCAGAACCGCCGGATCAAACCCGGCCGAGCTACCCGGGTTAGAAGCCTCAGAGTCGGGTTGAGCAGTCACGTCCACCCCCATTCCCTTTTGGACCACTTCCCACGGTTCGAAATGCACGAAAATCGGCCTGTACACGGGGGAGGGAGCCGCCTCGAAGACGAGACCGTCGGCAGAACCGCCGGTTCAAACCCGGCTGAGCTACCAGGCTCGGAAGCGCCAAAGTCGGGTTGAGCAGTCACATTCACTCCCATCCCCTTTTGGGCAACTTCCCACCGTTGCAAATGCATGAAAATCGGCCTGTACACGGGGGAGGGAGCCGCCTCGAAGACGAGACCGTCGGCAGAACCGCCGGATCAAACCCGGCTGAGCTACCAGGCTCGGAAGCGCCAAAGTCGGTATGAGCAGTCACATTCACTCCCATCCCCTTTTGGGCCACTTCCCACGGTTCGAAATGCACGAAAATCGGACTGAACACGGGGGAGGCTCCCCCCTCCAAAACGAGACCATCGGCAGAATCGACGGGTCAAACCCGGCCGAGCTACCCGGGTTAGAAGCCTCAAAGTCGGGTTGAGCAGTCACGTCCACCCCTATTCCCTTTTGGACCACTTCCCACGGTACGAAATGCATGAAAATCGGCCTGTACACGGGGGAGGCACCCGCCTCGAAGACGAGACCGTCGGCAGAACCGCCGGGTCAAACCCGGCTGAGCTACCCGGCTCGGAAGCGCCAAAGTCGGGTTGAGCAGTCACATTCACTCCCATCGACTTTTGGGCAACTTCCCACGGTTCGAAATGCACAAAATTCGGCCTGAACACGGGGGACGCTCCCCCCTCGAAGGCGAGACCGTCGGCAGAACCGCCGGGTCAAACCCGGCTGAGCTACCCGGGTCGGAAGCGCCAAGGTCGGTATGAGCAGTCACATTCACTCCCATCCCCTTTTGGACCGCTTCCCACGGTTTGAAATGCACGAAAATCGGCCTGTACACGGGGGAGGCTCCGCCCTCGAAGGCGAGACCGACGGCAGAACCGCCGGGTCAAACCCGGCCGGGCTACCCGGGTTAGAAGCCTCAGAGTCGGGTTGAGCAGTCACATTCACCCCCATCCCCTTTTGAACCTCTTCCCACCGTTGGAAATGCACGAAAATCGGCCTGTACACGGGGGAGGCGCCCCTCTCGAAGGCGAGACCGACGGCAGAACCGCCGGGTCAAACCCGGCCGAGCTACCCGGGTTAGAAGCCTCAGAGTCGGGTTGAGCAGTCACATTCACCCCCATCCCCTTATGAACCTCTTCCCACCGTTGGAAATGCACGAAAATCGGCCTGTACACGGGGGAGGCCCCCCTCTCGAAGACGAGACCGTCGGCAGACCCGCCGGATCAAACCCGGCCGAGCTACACGGCTTACAAGTCTCGATGTCGGTATGAGCAGTCACGTCCACCCCCATTCCCTTTTGGACCACTTCCCACGGTACGAAATGCATGAAAATCGGCCTGTACACGGGGGAGGCACCCGCCTCGAAGACGAGACCGTCGGCAGAACCGCCGGGTCAAACCCGGCTGAGCTACCCGGCTCGGAAGCGCCAAAGTCGGGTTGAGCAGTCACATTCACTCCCATCCCCTTTTGGGCCACTTCCCACGGTTCGAAATGCATGAAAATCGGCCTGTACACGGGGGACGCTCCCCCCTCGAAGGCGAGGCCGTCGGCAGAACCGCCGGGTCAAACCCGGCTGAGCTACCCGGGTTAGATGCCTCAAAGTCGGGTTGAGCAGTCACATTCACCCCCATCCCCTTTCGGCCCCCTTCCCACGGTTGGAAATGCATGAAAATCGGCCTGTACACGGTGGGCGCTCCCCCCTCGAAGGTGAGACCTTCGGCAGAACCGCCGGGTCAAATCCTGCCGAGCTACCCGCGTTAGAGGTCTCAATGTCGGCTTCAGCAGTCACATTCAATCCCATTCCCGTTTGGACCTCTTCCCGCCGATGGAAATGCACAAAATTCGGCCTGAACACGCGGGACGCTCCCCCCTCGAAGGCGAGACCGTCGCCAGAACCGCCGGGTCAAATCCGGCCGAGCTACCCGCGTTAGAGGTCTCAATGTCGGCTTCAGCAGTCACATTCAATCCCATTCCCTTTTGGAACACTTCCCGCCGTTAACAATGCACGATATTCGGCCTGAACACGCGGGACGCTCCCCCCTCGAAGGTGAGACCTTCGGCAGAACCGCCGGGTCAAATCCTGCCGAGCTACCCGCGTTAGAGGTCTCAATGTCGGCTTCAGCAGTCACATTCAATCCCATTCCCGTTTGGACCTCTTCCCGCCGATGGAAATGCACAAAATTCGGCCTGAACACGCGGGGCGCTCCCCCCTCGAAGGCGAGACCGTCGCCAGAACCGCCGGGTCAAATCCGGCTGAGCTACCCGCGTTACAGGTCTCAAAGTCGGCTTCAGCAGTCACATTCAATCCCATTCCCTTTTGGAACACTTCCCGCCGTTAACAATGCACGATATTCGGACTGAACACGGGGGCCGGTCCGCCCTCGAAGTCAACACCGTCCGCAGAACCGCCGGGGCAAATCCGGCTGAGCTACCCCGCCCCCGAACACTCAAAGTCCCTCTGAAGCCTTGCATTCGCCTCCTTGGAAAATTGACGTCAAACATTACCAAAATCGGGGGCACGAGCACTAAAGCTAAGTCTCACCCTTTCCCTATCCCTAACCAGGAACCGAACGCCCACCCTCAGCCTCACACCAACGCCGGTGCCACTCCAGACAGACACACCCTTCAAAACCACACCCATCCGGCCATGCAACTCAAAAAGGGTCCAAATTCAGAAACACCCCCTTCAAAAGGCACTCCATCCTCGGCCACACCACCGGGACATGCTCCCCTCGGCGATAATTAAGCCCCCACCACTATTTGAAGCCAACCGCAGCCGCAACTCGAACGGAGAAATCAGTAACCAATTCAAAAATGCGCTTGGTTACTGATTTCTACTGAGACGAAAAAATTCTAAGTGTCGGTGGTTACTGATTTATACCAACCCGAAAATATTCTAAGTGTCGGTGGTTACTGATTTATACCAACCCGAAAAAATTCTAAGTGTCAGTGGTTACTGATTTATACCAACTCGAAAAAATTCTAAGTGTCAGTGGTTACTGATTTATACCAACTCGAAAATATTCTAAGTGTCGGTGGTTACTGATTTATACCAACCCGAAAATATTCTAAGTGTCAGTGGTTACTGATTTATACCAAGTCGAAAATATTCTAAGTGTCAGTGGTTACTGATTTATACCAACTCGAA
>NW_027311007.1:0-38004 GCF_047496795.1 Chiloscyllium punctatum | reverse complement strand
AGATTGAGAGAGCGGGGCAGAGTGAGAGTGTGGCAGAGAGAAAGAGAGAGAGATTGGAGCAGAGAGAGAGAGAGTGGGAGGGGCAGAGAGAGAGAGTGGGATTGGCAGAGAGAGAGTGAGAGTGGGGCAGAGAGAGAGAGTGAGAGTGGGGCAGAGAGAGAGTGAGGCAGAGAGAGAGAGACAGAGAGTGAGAGTGGGGCCGAGAGAGGGAGAGTGGTAGTGGGGCAGAGAGATTGAGAGAGCGGGGCAGAGTGACAGTGAGAGTGTGGCAGAGAGAAAGAGAGAGAGAGTGAGGGAGAGAGTGAGAGTGGGGCAGAGAGTGAGAGAGAGAGAGAGTAAGAGTTGGGCAGAGAGAGAGAGTGAGTGAGAGTGGGGCAGAGAGTGAGAGTGGGGCCGAGGGAGAGGGAGTGAGAGTGGGGCAGAGAGAGACAGAGTGAGAGTGGGGCAGAGAGAGTGAGTGAGAGTAGAACAGAGAGAGAGAGAGTGAGTGGGAGTGGGGCAGAGAGGGAGAGAGTGTGGGAGTGGGGGAGAGAGAGTGAGAGTGGGCAGAGAGAGAGTGGCTCTGAGAGAGAGAGAGTGAGAGTGGGCCAAGTGAGAGAGAGTGGAAGTGGGGCAGAGAGATTGAGAGAGCGGGGCAGAGTGAGAGAGAGAGTGTGGCAGAGAGAGAGAGAGAATGGAGCAGAGAGAGAGATTGAGAAGTGGCGCCGATGAGAGCGAGAGTGGGAGTGGGGCAGAGAGAGAGAGAGAGTGGGAGTGGGACAGAGAGGGAGAGAGTGGGAGTGGGGCAGAGAGAGAGTGGGAGTGGGGCAGAGAGAGAGTGAGAGTGGCGCAGAGAGAGAGAGAGAGAGAGAGAGTGAGACGGGCAGAGAGGGAGACAGAGTGAAAGTGGGGCAGAGAGATTGAGAGTACGAGTGGGGCAGAGTGAGAGTGACAGTGGGGCGGGGAGAGGAGGAGAGTGACAGTGGGGCAGAGAGAGAGAGAGAGAGTGAGAGTGAGGCAGAGAGAGAGAGTGAGTGAGAGTGGGGCAGAGAGAGAGAGACAGTGAGTGAGAGTGGGGCAGAGAGACAGTGAGTGAGAGTGGGGCAGAGAGAGACAGAGTGAGAGTGGGGCAGAGAGAGAGAGAGTGAGTGGGAGTGGGGCAGAGAGAGTGGGGCCGAGAGAGAGAGAGAGTGTAAGGGCAGAGAGAGAGAGTGAGAGTGGGGACGAGTGAGAGAGAGTGGAAGTGGGGGCAGAGAGAGAGAGACAGAGAGACAGAGAGTGAGAGTGGGGCCAAGGGAGAGCGAGTGAGAGTGGGGCAGAGAGAGACAGAGTGAGAGTGGGGCAGAGAGAGTGAGTGAGAGTAGGACAGAGAGAGAGAGAGTGAGTGGGAGTGGGGCAGAGAGGGCGAGAGTGTGGGAGTGGGGGGAGAGAGAGTGAGTGGGGCAGAGAGAGAGAGAGAGTGAGAGTGAGAGTGGGGCAGAGAGAGAGTGGCTCTGAGAGAGAGAGAGTGAGAGTGGGGCCAAGTGAGAGAGAGTGGAAGTGGGGCAGAGAGATTGAGAGAGCGGGGCAGAGTGAGAGAGAGAGTGTGGCAGAGAGAGAGAGAGAGAGAATGGGAGCAGAGAGAGAGATTGAGAGTGGCGCCGAGAGAGCGAGAGCGAGAGTGGGGCAGAGGAGAGAGAGAGAGAGAGTGGGAGTGGGGCAGAGAGGGGAGAGAGTGGGAGTGGGGCAGAGAGAGAGTGGGAGTGGGGCAGAGAGAGAGTGGAGAGTGGGGCAGAGAGGGAGACAGAGTGAAAGTGGGGCAGAGAGATTGAGAGTGAGAGTGACAGTGGGGCAGAGAGAGAGAGAGTGAGAGTGGGGCAGAGAGAGAGAGAGAGTGAGTGTGAGTGGGGCAGAGGAGAGAGTGAGGCAGAGAGAGAGAGTGAGTGAGAGTGGGGCCGAGAGAGACAGAGTGAGAGTGGGGCAGAGAGAGAGAGAGTGGGAGTGGGGCAGAGAGGGAGAGAGAGTGGAGTGGGGGAGAGAGGAGTGGGGGCCGAGAGAGAGAGAGAGTGTGAGGCAGAGAGAGAGAGTGAGAGTGGGGACGAGTGAGAGAGAGTGGAAGTGGGGCAGAGAGATTGAGAGAGCAGGGCAGTGTGAGAGTGTGGCAGAGAGAAAGAGAGAGAGAGTGGAGCAGAGAGAGAGAGAGTGAGAGTGGGGCAGAGAGAGAGAGAGAGACGCAGAGAGAGAGAGACAGAGAGTGAGAGTGGGGCCGAGGGAGAGCGAGTGAGAGTGGGGCAGAGAGAGACAGAGTGAGAGTGGGCAGAGAGAGTGAGTGAGAGTAGGACAGAGAGAGAGAAAGTGAGTGGGAGTGGGGCAGAGAGGGAGAGAGTGGGAGTGGGGCAGAGAGAGACAGAGTGAGAGTGGGGCAGAGAGAGTGAGTGAGAGTAGGACAGAGAGAGAGAGAGTGAGTGGGAGTGGGGCAGAGAGGGAGAGAGTGGGAGTGGGGGGCAGAGAGAGAGTGAGAGTGGGGCATAGAGAGAGTCGAGCAGAGAGAAAGAGAGAGAGAGTGGGGGCAGAGAGAGAGTGTGTGAGTGAGTGAGGGTGGGGCAGAGAGAGAGAGAGAATGAGAGTGGGGCCGAGAGAGAGAGAATGGAAGTGGGGCAGAGAGAGTGAGAGTGGGGCAGGAGAGAGAGAGTGAAAGGCGGGGCAGAGTGAGAGTGAGAGCGGGACAGAGTGAGAGCGAGGCAAAGAGAGAGAGTGGGGCAAAGAAAGAGAGAGTGGGACAGAGAGAGAGAGTGTGAGAGTGGGGCAGAGAGAGAGAGTGTGAGAGTGGGGCAGAGAGAGAGTGAAAGCGGGGCTGAGTGAGAGCGAGGCAGAGAGAGAGAGAAGGGGGGAGAGTGGGGCAGAGAGAAAGAGAGAGAGAGTGGAGGAGGGGCAGAGAGAGATAGTGAGAGTGGGGCAGAGAGAGAGAGTGAGAGTGCGACAGAGAGAGAGAGTGAGAGTGGGGGCAGAGAGAGAGAGAGTGAGAGTGGGGCAGAGAGAGAGTGAAAGCGGGGCTGAGTGAGAGCGAGGCAGAGAGAGAGAGAGAAGGGGGGAGAGTGGGGCAGAGAGAAAGAGAGAGAGAGTGGGAGGGGCAGAGAGAGATAGTGAGAGTGGGGCAGAGAGAGAGAGTGAGAGTGCGACAGAGAGAGAGAGTGAGAGTGGGGCAGAGAGAGAGAGAGTGAGAGTGGGCCAGAGAGAGAGAGTGAGAGTGGGGCAGAGAGAGAGAAAGAGTGTGGGGCAGAGAGAGTGAGAGGTGGGCAGAGAGAGAGAGTGAGAGTGGGGCAGAGAGAGAGTGAGAGTGGGGCAGAGAGAGTGAGAGTGGGGCAGAGAGAGTGAGAGTGGGGCAGAGAGAGTGAGAGTGGGGCAGAGAGAGTGAGAGTGGGGCAGAGAGAGAGAGAGAGAATGAGAGTGGGCCTGAGAGAGAGAGAGTGGAAGTGGGACAGAGAGAGTGAGTGGCAGAGAGAAAGAGAGAGAGAGTGGCAGGCAGAGAGAGAGAGAGAGAGAGAGTGAGAGGGGCAGAGAGAGAGAGAGAGTGGGAATGGGGCCGAGAGAGAGAGAGTGGGGCCGAGAGTGAGAGTGGGCCGAGAGAGAGTGAGTGGGAGTGGGGCAGAGAGAGTGAGAGTGAGAGTGGAGCAGAGAGAGAGAGTGAGAGTGGGGCCGAGTGAGAGAGAGAGAGAGAGTGTGGCCGAAAGAGAGAGAGAGAGAGTGGGGCAGAGAGAGTCAGAGTGGGAGTGGGGCAGAGAGGGAGAGAGAGTGGGAGTGGGGGAGAGAGAGTGGGGCAGAGAGAGAGAGAGAGTGAGGCAGAGAGAGAGAGTGAGAGTGGGGCCGAGTGAGAGAGAGTGGAAGTGGGGCAGAGAGATTGAGAGAGCGGGGCAGAGTGAGAGTGTGGCAGAGAGAAAGAGAGAGAGATTGGAGCAGAGAGAGAGAGAGTGGGAGGGGCAGAGAGAGAGAGTGGGATTGGCAGAGAGAGAGTGAGAGTGGGGCAGAGAGAGAGAGTGAGAGTGGGGCAGAGAGAGAGTGAGGCAGAGAGAGAGAGACAGAGAGTGAGAGTGGGGCCGAGAGAGGGAGAGTGGTAGTGGGGCAGAGAGATTGAGAGAGCGGGGCAGAGTGACAGTGAGAGTGTGGCAGAGAGAAAGAGAGAGAGAGTGAGGGAGAGAGTGAGAGTGGGGCAGAGAGTGAGAGAGAGAGAGAGTAAGAGTTGGGCAGAGAGAGAGAGTGAGTGAGAGTGGGGCAGAGAGTGAGAGTGGGGCCGAGGGAGAGGGAGTGAGAGTGGGGCAGAGAGAGACAGAGTGAGAGTGGGGCAGAGAGAGTGAGTGAGAGTAGAACAGAGAGAGAGAGAGTGAGTGGGAGTGGGGCAGAGAGGGCGAGAGTGTGGGAGTGGGGGAGAGAGAGTGAGAGTGGGGCAGAGAGAGAGAGAGAGTGAGAGTGAGAGTGGGGCAGAGAGAGAGTGGCTCTGAGAGAGAGAGAGTGAGAGTGGGGCCAAGTGAGAGAGAGTGGAAGTGGGGCAGAGAGATTGAGAGAGCGGGGCAGAGTGAGAGAGAGAGTGTGGCAGAGAGAGAGAGAGAGAGAATGGAGCAGAGAGAGAGATTGAGAGTGGCGCCGAGAGAGCGAGAGCGAGAGTGGGGCAGAGAGAGAGAGAGAGAGAGTGGGAGTGGGGCAGAGAGGGAGAGAGTGGGAGTGGGGCAGAGAGAGAGTGGGAGTGGGGCAGAGAGAGAGTGAGAGTGGGGCAGAGAGGGAGACAGAGTGAAAGTGGGGCAGAGAGATTGAGAGTGAGAGTGACAGTGGGGCAGAGAGAGAGAGTGAGAGTGGGGCAGAGAGAGAGAGAGAGTGAGTGTGAGTGGGGCAGAGAGAGAGTGAGGCAGAGAGAGAGAGTGAGTGAGAGTGGGGCCGAGAGAGACAGAGTGAGAGTGGGGCAGAGAGAGAGAGAGTGGGAGTGGGGCAGAGAGGGAGAGAGAGTGGGAGTGGGGGAGAGAGAGTGGGGCCGAGAGAGAGAGAGAGTGTGAGGCAGAGAGAGAGAGTGAGAGTGGGGACGAGTGAGAGAGAGTGGAAGTGGGGCAGAGAGATTGAGAGAGCAGGGCAGTGTGAGAGTGTGGCAGAGAGAAAGAGAGAGAGAGTGGAGCAGAGAGAGAGAGAGTGAGAGTGGGGCAGAGAGAGAGAGAGAGACGCAGAGAGAGAGAGACAGAGAGTGAGAGTGGGGCCGAGGGAGAGCGAGTGAGAGTGGGGCAGAGAGAGACAGAGTGAGAGTGGGGCAGAGAGAGTGAGTGAGAGTAGGACAGAGAGAGAGAAAGTGAGTGGGAGTGGGGCAGAGAGGGAGAGAGTGGGAGTGGGGCAGAGAGAGACAGAGTGAGAGTGGGGCAGAGAGAGTGAGTGAGAGTAGGACAGAGAGAGAGAGAGTGAGTGGGAGTGGGGCAGAGAGGGAGAGAGTGGGAGTGGGGGCAGAGAGAGAGTGAGAGTGGGGCATAGAGAGAGTCGAGCAGAGAGAAAGAGAGAGAGAGTGGGGCAGAGAGAGAGTGAGTGAGTGAGGGTGGGGCAGAGAGAGAGAGAGAATGAGAGTGGGGCCGAGAGAGAGAGAATGGAAGTGGGGCAGAGAGAGTGAGAGTGGGGCAGAGAGAGAGAGTGAAAGCGGGGCAGAGTGAGAGTGAGAGCGGGACAGAGTGAGAGCGAGGCAAAGAGAGAGAGTGGGGCAAAGAAAGAGAGAGTGGGACAGAGAGAGAGAGTGTGAGAGTGGGGCAGAGAGAGAGTGTGAGAGTGGGGCAGAGAGAGAGTGAAAGCGGGGCTGAGTGAGAGCGAGGCAGAGAGAGAGAGAAGGGGGGAGAGTGGGGCAGAGAGAAAGAGAGAGAGAGTGGGAGGGGCAGAGAGAGATAGTGAGAGTGGGGCAGAGAGAGAGAGTGAGAGTGCGACAGAGAGAGAGAGTGAGAGTGGGGCAGAGAGAGAGAGAGTGAGAGTGGGGCAGAGAGAGAGTGAAAGCGGGGCTGAGTGAGAGCGAGGCAGAGAGAGAGAGAAGGGGGGAGAGTGGGGCAGAGAGAAAGAGAGAGAGAGTGGGAGGGGCAGAGAGAGATAGTGAGAGTGGGGCAGAGAGAGAGAGTGAGAGTGCGACAGAGAGAGAGAGTGAGAGTGGGGCAGAGAGAGAGAGAGTGAGAGTGGGCCAGAGAGAGAGAGTGAGAGTGGGGCAGAGAGAGAGAAAGAGTGTGGGGCAGAGAGAGTGAGAGGTGGGCAGAGAGAGAGAGTGAGAGTGGGGCAGAGAGAGTGAGAGTGGGGCAGAGAGAGTGAGAGTGGGGCAGAGAGAGTGAGAGTGGGGCAGAGAGAGTGAGAGTGGGGCAGAGTGAGAGAGAGAGAATGAGAGTGGGCCTGAGAGAGAGAGAGTGGAAGTGGGACAGAGAGAGTGAGTGGCAGAGAGAAAGAGAGAGAGAGTGGGGCAGAGAGAGAGAGAGAGAGAGTGAGAGGGGCAGAGAGAGAGAGAGAGTGGGAATGGGGCCGAGAGAGAGAGAGTGGGGCCGAGAGTGAGAGTGGGGCCGAGAGAGAGTGAGTGGGAGTGGGGCAGAGAGAGTGAGAGTGAGAGTGGAGCAGAGAGAGAGAGTGAGAGTGGGGCCGAGTGAGAGAGAGAGAGAGAGTGTGGCCGAAAGAGAGAGAGAGAGAGTGGGGCAGAGAGAGTCAGAGTGGGAGTGGGGCAGAGAGGGAGAGAGAGTGGGAGTGGGGGAGAGAGAGTGGGGCAGAGAGAGAGAGAGAGTGAGGCAGAGAGAGAGAGTGAGAGTGGGGCCGAGTGAGAGAGAGTGGAAGTGGGGCAGAGAGATTGAGAGAGCGGGGCAGAGTGAGAGTGTGGCAGAGAGAAAGAGAGAGAGATTGGAGCAGAGAGAGAGAGAGTGGGAGGGGCAGAGAGAGAGAGTGGGATTGGCAGAGAGAGAGTGAGAGTGGGGCAGAGAGAGAGAGTGAGAGTGGGGCAGAGAGAGAGTGAGGCAGAGAGAGAGAGACAGAGAGTGAGAGTGGGGCCGAGAGAGGGAGAGTGGTAGTGGGGCAGAGAGATTGAGAGAGCGGGGCAGAGTGACAGTGAGAGTGTGGCAGAGAGAAAGAGAGAGAGAGTGAGGGAGAGAGTGAGAGTGGGGCAGAGAGTGAGAGAGAGAGAGAGTAAGAGTTGGGCAGAGAGAGAGAGTGAGTGAGAGTGGGGCAGAGAGTGAGAGTGGGGCCGAGGGAGAGGGAGTGAGAGTGGGGCAGAGAGAGACAGAGTGAGAGTGGGGCAGAGAGAGTGAGTGAGAGTAGAACAGAGAGAGAGAGAGTGAGTGGGAGTGGGGCAGAGAGGGAGAGAGTGTGGGAGTGGGGGAGAGAGAGTGAGAGTGGGGCAGAGAGAGAGTGGCTCTGAGAGAGAGAGAGTGAGAGTGGGGCCAAGTGAGAGAGAGTGGAAGTGGGGCAGAGAGATTGAGAGAGCGGGGCAGAGTGAGAGAGAGAGTGTGGCAGAGAGAGAGAGAGAATGGAGCAGAGAGAGAGATTGAGAGTGGCGCCGAGAGAGCGAGAGTGGGAGTGGGGCAGAGAGAGAGAGAGAGTGGGAGTGGGACAGAGAGGGAGAGAGTGGGAGTGGGGCAGAGAGAGAGTGGGAGTGGGGCAGAGAGAGAGTGAGAGTGGCGCAGAGAGAGAGAGAGAGAGAGAGAGTGAGACGGGCAGAGAGGGAGACAGAGTGAAAGTGGGGCAGAGAGATTGAGAGTACGAGTGGGGCAGAGTGAGAGTGACAGTGGGGCGGAGAGAGAGAGTGACAGTGGGGCAGAGAGAGAGAGAGAGAGTGAGAGTGAGGCAGAGAGAGAGAGTGAGTGAGAGTGGGGCAGAGAGAGAGAGACAGTGAGTGAGAGTGGGGCAGAGAGACAGTGAGTGAGAGTGGGGCAGAGAGAGACAGAGTGAGAGTGGGGCAGAGAGAGAGAGAGTGAGTGGGAGTGGGGCAGAGAGAGTGGGGCCGAGAGAGAGAGAGAGTGTAAGGCAGAGAGAGAGAGTGAGAGTGGGGACGAGTGAGAGAGAGTGGAAGTGGGGCAGAGAGAGAGAGACAGAGAGACAGAGAGTGAGAGTGGGGCCAAGGGAGAGCGAGTGAGAGTGGGGCAGAGAGAGACAGAGTGAGAGTGGGGCAGAGAGAGTGAGTGAGAGTAGGACAGAGAGAGAGAGAGTGAGTGGGAGTGGGGCAGAGAGGGCGAGAGTGTGGGAGTGGGGGAGAGAGAGTGAGAGTGGGGCAGAGAGAGAGAGAGAGTGAGAGTGAGAGTGGGGCAGAGAGAGAGTGGCTCTGAGAGAGAGAGAGTGAGAGTGGGGCCAAGTGAGAGAGAGTGGAAGTGGGGCAGAGAGATTGAGAGAGCGGGGCAGAGTGAGAGAGAGAGTGTGGCAGAGAGAGAGAGAGAGAGAATGGAGCAGAGAGAGAGATTGAGAGTGGCGCCGAGAGAGCGAGAGCGAGAGTGGGGCAGAGAGAGAGAGAGAGAGAGTGGGAGTGGGGCAGAGAGGGAGAGAGTGGGAGTGGGGCAGAGAGAGAGTGGGAGTGGGGCAGAGAGAGAGTGAGAGTGGGGCAGAGAGGGAGACAGAGTGAAAGTGGGGCAGAGAGATTGAGAGTGAGAGTGACAGTGGGGCAGAGAGAGAGAGTGAGAGTGGGGCAGAGAGAGAGAGAGAGTGAGTGTGAGTGGGGCAGAGAGAGAGTGAGGCAGAGAGAGAGAGTGAGTGAGAGTGGGGCCGAGAGAGACAGAGTGAGAGTGGGGCAGAGAGAGAGAGAGTGGGAGTGGGGCAGAGAGGGAGAGAGAGTGGGAGTGGGGGAGAGAGAGTGGGGCCGAGAGAGAGAGAGAGTGTGAGGCAGAGAGAGAGAGTGAGAGTGGGGACGAGTGAGAGAGAGTGGAAGTGGGGCAGAGAGATTGAGAGAGCAGGGCAGTGTGAGAGTGTGGCAGAGAGAAAGAGAGAGAGAGTGGAGCAGAGAGAGAGAGAGTGAGAGTGGGGCAGAGAGAGAGAGAGAGACGCAGAGAGAGAGAGACAGAGAGTGAGAGTGGGGCCGAGGGAGAGCGAGTGAGAGTGGGGCAGAGAGAGACAGAGTGAGAGTGGGGCAGAGAGAGTGAGTGAGAGTAGGACAGAGAGAGAGAAAGTGAGTGGGAGTGGGGCAGAGAGGGAGAGAGTGGGAGTGGGGCAGAGAGAGACAGAGTGAGAGTGGGGCAGAGAGAGTGAGTGAGAGTAGGACAGAGAGAGAGAGAGTGAGTGGGAGTGGGGCAGAGAGGGAGAGAGTGGGAGTGGGGGCAGAGAGAGAGTGAGAGTGGGGCATAGAGAGAGTCGAGCAGAGAGAAAGAGAGAGAGAGTGGGGCAGAGAGAGAGTGAGTGAGTGAGGGTGGGGCAGAGAGAGAGAGAGAATGAGAGTGGGGCCGAGAGAGAGAGAATGGAAGTGGGGCAGAGAGAGTGAGAGTGGGGCAGAGAGAGAGAGTGAAAGCGGGGCAGAGTGAGAGTGAGAGCGGGACAGAGTGAGAGCGAGGCAAAGAGAGAGAGTGGGGCAAAGAAAGAGAGAGTGGGACAGAGAGAGAGAGTGTGAGAGTGGGGCAGAGAGAGAGTGTGAGAGTGGGGCAGAGAGAGAGTGAAAGCGGGGCTGAGTGAGAGCGAGGCAGAGAGAGAGAGAAGGGGGGAGAGTGGGGCAGAGAGAAAGAGAGAGAGAGTGGGAGGGGCAGAGAGAGATAGTGAGAGTGGGGCAGAGAGAGAGAGTGAGAGTGCGACAGAGAGAGAGAGTGAGAGTGGGGCAGAGAGAGAGAGAGTGAGAGTGGGGCAGAGAGAGAGTGAAAGCGGGGCTGAGTGAGAGCGAGGCAGAGAGAGAGAGAAGGGGGGAGAGTGGGGCAGAGAGAAAGAGAGAGAGAGTGGGAGGGGCAGAGAGAGATAGTGAGAGTGGGGCAGAGAGAGAGAGTGAGAGTGCGACAGAGAGAGAGAGTGAGAGTGGGGCAGAGAGAGAGAGAGTGAGAGTGGGCCAGAGAGAGAGAGTGAGAGTGGGGCAGAGAGAGAGAAAGAGTGTGGGGCAGAGAGAGTGAGAGGTGGGCAGAGAGAGAGAGTGAGAGTGGGGCAGAGAGAGTGAGAGTGGGGCAGAGAGAGTGAGAGTGGGGCAGAGAGAGTGAGAGTGGGGCAGAGAGAGTGAGAGTGGGGCAGAGAGAGTGAGAGTGGGGCAGAGAGAGTGAGAGTGGGGCAGAGAGAGAGAGAGAGAATGAGAGTGGGCCTGAGAGAGAGAGAGTGGAAGTGGGACAGAGAGAGTGAGTGGCAGAGAGAAAGAGAGAGAGAGTGGGGCAGAGAGAGAGAGAGAGAGAGTGAGAGGGGCAGAGAGAGAGAGAGAGTGGGAATGGGGCCGAGAGAGAGAGAGTGGGGCCGAGAGTGAGAGTGGGGCCGAGAGAGAGTGAGTGGGAGTGGGGCAGAGAGAGTGAGAGTGAGAGTGGAGCAGAGAGAGAGAGTGAGAGTGGGGCCGAGTGAGAGAGAGAGAGAGAGTGTGGCCGAAAGAGAGAGAGAGAGAGTGGGGCAGAGAGAGTCAGAGTGGGAGTGGGGCAGAGAGGGAGAGAGAGTGGGAGTGGGGGAGAGAGAGTGGGGCAGAGAGAGAGAGAGAGTGAGGCAGAGAGAGAGAGTGAGAGTGGGGCCGAGTGAGAGAGAGTGGAAGTGGGGCAGAGAGATTGAGAGAGCGGGGCAGAGTGAGAGTGTGGCAGAGAGAAAGAGAGAGAGATTGGAGCAGAGAGAGAGAGAGTGGGAGGGGCAGAGAGAGAGAGTGGGATTGGCAGAGAGAGAGTGAGAGTGGGGCAGAGAGAGAGAGTGAGAGTGGGGCAGAGAGAGAGTGAGGCAGAGAGAGAGAGACAGAGAGTGAGAGTGGGGCCGAGAGAGGGAGAGTGGTAGTGGGGCAGAGAGATTGAGAGAGCGGGGCAGAGTGACAGTGAGAGTGTGGCAGAGAGAAAGAGAGAGAGAGTGAGGGAGAGAGTGAGAGTGGGGCAGAGAGTGAGAGAGAGAGAGAGTAAGAGTTGGGCAGAGAGAGAGAGTGAGTGAGAGTGGGGCAGAGAGTGAGAGTGGGGCCGAGGGAGAGGGAGTGAGAGTGGGGCAGAGAGAGACAGAGTGAGAGTGGGGCAGAGAGAGTGAGTGAGAGTAGAACAGAGAGAGAGAGAGTGAGTGGGAGTGGGGCAGAGAGGGAGAGAGTGTGGGAGTGGGGGAGAGAGAGTGAGAGTGGGGCAGAGAGAGAGTGGCTCTGAGAGAGAGAGAGTGAGAGTGGGGCCAAGTGAGAGAGAGTGGAAGTGGGGCAGAGAGATTGAGAGAGCGGGGCAGAGTGAGAGAGAGAGTGTGGCAGAGAGAGAGAGAGAATGGAGCAGAGAGAGAGATTGAGAGTGGCGCCGAGAGAGCGAGAGTGGGAGTGGGGCAGAGAGAGAGAGAGAGTGGGAGTGGGACAGAGAGGGAGAGAGTGGGAGTGGGGCAGAGAGAGAGTGGGAGTGGGGCAGAGAGAGAGTGAGAGTGGCGCAGAGAGAGAGAGAGAGAGAGAGAGTGAGACGGGCAGAGAGGGAGACAGAGTGAAAGTGGGGCAGAGAGATTGAGAGTACGAGTGGGGCAGAGTGAGAGTGACAGTGGGGCGGAGAGAGAGAGTGACAGTGGGGCAGAGAGAGAGAGAGAGAGTGAGAGTGAGGCAGAGAGAGAGAGTGAGTGAGAGTGGGGCAGAGAGAGAGAGACAGTGAGTGAGAGTGGGGCAGAGAGACAGTGAGTGAGAGTGGGGCAGAGAGAGACAGAGTGAGAGTGGGGCAGAGAGAGAGAGAGTGAGTGGGAGTGGGGCAGAGAGAGTGGGGCCGAGAGAGAGAGAGAGTGTAAGGCAGAGAGAGAGAGTGAGAGTGGGGACGAGTGAGAGAGAGTGGAAGTGGGGCAGAGAGAGAGAGACAGAGAGACAGAGAGTGAGAGTGGGGCCAAGGGAGAGCGAGTGAGAGTGGGGCAGAGAGAGACAGAGTGAGAGTGGGGCAGAGAGAGTGAGTGAGAGTAGGACAGAGAGAGAGAGAGTGAGTGGGAGTGGGGCAGAGAGGGCGAGAGTGTGGGAGTGGGGGAGAGAGAGTGAGAGTGGGGCAGAGAGAGAGAGAGAGTGAGAGTGAGAGTGGGGCAGAGAGAGAGTGGCTCTGAGAGAGAGAGAGTGAGAGTGGGGCCAAGTGAGAGAGAGTGGAAGTGGGGCAGAGAGATTGAGAGAGCGGGGCAGAGTGAGAGAGAGAGTGTGGCAGAGAGAGAGAGAGAGAGAATGGAGCAGAGAGAGAGATTGAGAGTGGCGCCGAGAGAGCGAGAGCGAGAGTGGGGCAGAGAGAGAGAGAGAGAGAGTGGGAGTGGGGCAGAGAGGGAGAGAGTGGGAGTGGGGCAGAGAGAGAGTGGGAGTGGGGCAGAGAGAGAGTGAGAGTGGGGCAGAGAGGGAGACAGAGTGAAAGTGGGGCAGAGAGATTGAGAGTGAGAGTGACAGTGGGGCAGAGAGAGAGAGTGAGAGTGGGGCAGAGAGAGAGAGAGAGTGAGTGTGAGTGGGGCAGAGAGAGAGTGAGGCAGAGAGAGAGAGTGAGTGAGAGTGGGGCCGAGAGAGACAGAGTGAGAGTGGGGCAGAGAGAGAGAGAGTGGGAGTGGGGCAGAGAGGGAGAGAGAGTGGGAGTGGGGGAGAGAGAGTGGGGCCGAGAGAGAGAGAGAGTGTGAGGCAGAGAGAGAGAGTGAGAGTGGGGACGAGTGAGAGAGAGTGGAAGTGGGGCAGAGAGATTGAGAGAGCAGGGCAGTGTGAGAGTGTGGCAGAGAGAAAGAGAGAGAGAGTGGAGCAGAGAGAGAGAGAGTGAGAGTGGGGCAGAGAGAGAGAGAGAGACGCAGAGAGAGAGAGACAGAGAGTGAGAGTGGGGCCGAGGGAGAGCGAGTGAGAGTGGGGCAGAGAGAGACAGAGTGAGAGTGGGGCAGAGAGAGTGAGTGAGAGTAGGACAGAGAGAGAGAAAGTGAGTGGGAGTGGGGCAGAGAGGGAGAGAGTGGGAGTGGGGCAGAGAGAGACAGAGTGAGAGTGGGGCAGAGAGAGTGAGTGAGAGTAGGACAGAGAGAGAGAGAGTGAGTGGGAGTGGGGCAGAGAGGGAGAGAGTGGGAGTGGGGGCAGAGAGAGAGTGAGAGTGGGGCATAGAGAGAGTCGAGCAGAGAGAAAGAGAGAGAGAGTGGGGCAGAGAGAGAGTGAGTGAGTGAGGGTGGGGCAGAGAGAGAGAGAGAATGAGAGTGGGGCCGAGAGAGAGAGAATGGAAGTGGGGCAGAGAGAGTGAGAGTGGGGCAGAGAGAGAGAGTGAAAGCGGGGCAGAGTGAGAGTGAGAGCGGGACAGAGTGAGAGCGAGGCAAAGAGAGAGAGTGGGGCAAAGAAAGAGAGAGTGGGACAGAGAGAGAGAGTGTGAGAGTGGGGCAGAGAGAGAGTGTGAGAGTGGGGCAGAGAGAGAGTGAAAGCGGGGCTGAGTGAGAGCGAGGCAGAGAGAGAGAGAAGGGGGGAGAGTGGGGCAGAGAGAAAGAGAGAGAGAGTGGGAGGGGCAGAGAGAGATAGTGAGAGTGGGGCAGAGAGAGAGAGTGAGAGTGCGACAGAGAGAGAGAGTGAGAGTGGGGCAGAGAGAGAGAGAGTGAGAGTGGGGCAGAGAGAGAGTGAAAGCGGGGCTGAGTGAGAGCGAGGCAGAGAGAGAGAGAAGGGGGGAGAGTGGGGCAGAGAGAAAGAGAGAGAGAGTGGGAGGGGCAGAGAGAGATAGTGAGAGTGGGGCAGAGAGAGAGAGTGAGAGTGCGACAGAGAGAGAGAGTGAGAGTGGGGCAGAGAGAGAGAGAGTGAGAGTGGGCCAGAGAGAGAGAGTGAGAGTGGGGCAGAGAGAGAGAAAGAGTGTGGGGCAGAGAGAGTGAGAGGTGGGCAGAGAGAGAGAGTGAGAGTGGGGCAGAGAGAGTGAGAGTGGGGCAGAGAGAGTGAGAGTGGGGCAGAGAGAGTGAGAGTGGGGCAGAGAGAGTGAGAGTGGGGCAGAGAGAGTGAGAGTGGGGCAGAGAGAGTGAGAGTGGGGCAGAGAGAGAGAGAGAGAATGAGAGTGGGCCTGAGAGAGAGAGAGTGGAAGTGGGACAGAGAGAGTGAGTGGCAGAGAGAAAGAGAGAGAGAGTGGGGCAGAGAGAGAGAGAGAGAGAGTGAGAGGGGCAGAGAGAGAGAGAGAGTGGGAATGGGGCCGAGAGAGAGAGAGTGGGGCCGAGAGTGAGAGTGGGGCCGAGAGAGAGTGAGTGGGAGTGGGGCAGAGAGAGTGAGAGTGAGAGTGGAGCAGAGAGAGAGAGTGAGAGTGGGGCCGAGTGAGAGAGAGAGAGAGAGTGTGGCCGAAAGAGAGAGAGAGAGAGTGGGGCAGAGAGAGTCAGAGTGGGAGTGGGGCAGAGAGGGAGAGAGAGTGGGAGTGGGGGAGAGAGAGTGGGGCAGAGAGAGAGAGAGAGTGAGGCAGAGAGAGAGAGTGAGAGTGGGGCCGAGTGAGAGAGAGTGGAAGTGGGGCAGAGAGATTGAGAGAGCGGGGCAGAGTGAGAGTGTGGCAGAGAGAAAGAGAGAGAGATTGGAGCAGAGAGAGAGAGAGTGGGAGGGGCAGAGAGAGAGAGTGGGATTGGCAGAGAGAGAGTGAGAGTGGGGCAGAGAGAGAGAGTGAGAGTGGGGCAGAGAGAGAGTGAGGCAGAGAGAGAGAGACAGAGAGTGAGAGTGGGGCCGAGAGAGGGAGAGTGGTAGTGGGGCAGAGAGATTGAGAGAGCGGGGCAGAGTGACAGTGAGAGTGTGGCAGAGAGAAAGAGAGAGAGAGTGAGGGAGAGAGTGAGAGTGGGGCAGAGAGTGAGAGAGAGAGAGAGTAAGAGTTGGGCAGAGAGAGAGAGTGAGTGAGAGTGGGGCAGAGAGTGAGAGTGGGGCCGAGGGAGAGGGAGTGAGAGTGGGGCAGAGAGAGACAGAGTGAGAGTGGGGCAGAGAGAGTGAGTGAGAGTAGAACAGAGAGAGAGAGAGTGAGTGGGAGTGGGGCAGAGAGGGAGAGAGTGTGGGAGTGGGGGAGAGAGAGTGAGAGTGGGGCAGAGAGAGAGTGGCTCTGAGAGAGAGAGAGTGAGAGTGGGGCCAAGTGAGAGAGAGTGGAAGTGGGGCAGAGAGATTGAGAGAGCGGGGCAGAGTGAGAGAGAGAGTGTGGCAGAGAGAGAGAGAGAATGGAGCAGAGAGAGAGATTGAGAGTGGCGCCGAGAGAGCGAGAGTGGGAGTGGGGCAGAGAGAGAGAGAGAGTGGGAGTGGGACAGAGAGGGAGAGAGTGGGAGTGGGGCAGAGAGAGAGTGGGAGTGGGGCAGAGAGAGAGTGAGAGTGGCGCAGAGAGAGAGAGAGAGAGAGAGAGAGTGAGACGGGCAGAGAGGGAGACAGAGTGAAAGTGGGGCAGAGAGATTGAGAGTACGAGTGGGGCAGAGTGAGAGTGACAGTGGGGCGGAGAGAGAGAGTGACAGTGGGGCAGAGAGAGAGAGAGAGAGTGAGAGTGAGGCAGAGAGAGAGAGTGAGTGAGAGTGGGGCAGAGAGAGAGAGACAGTGAGTGAGAGTGGGGCAGAGAGACAGTGAGTGAGAGTGGGGCAGAGAGAGACAGAGTGAGAGTGGGGCAGAGAGAGAGAGAGTGAGTGGGAGTGGGGCAGAGAGAGTGGGGCCGAGAGAGAGAGAGAGTGTAAGGCAGAGAGAGAGAGTGAGAGTGGGGACGAGTGAGAGAGAGTGGAAGTGGGGCAGAGAGATTGAGAGAGCAGGGCAGAGTGAGAGTGTGGCAGAGAGAGAGAGAGTGAGAGTGGGGCAGAGAGAGAGAGAGAAGCAGAGAGAGAGAGACAGAGAGTGAGAGTGGGGCCGAGGGAGAGCGAGTGAGAGTGGGGCAGAGAGAGACAGAGTGAGAGTGGGGCAGAGAGAGTGAGTGAGAGTAGGACAGAGAGAGAGAGAGTGAGTGGGAGTGGGGCAGAGAGGGAGAGAGTGTGGGAGTGGGGGAGAGAGAGTGAGAGTGGGGCAGAGAGAGAGTGGCTCTGAGAGAGTGAGAGTGGGGCCAAGTGAGAGAGAGAGAGAGTGGGAGTGGGGCAGAGAGAGAGTGGGAGTGGGGCAGAGAGATTGAGAGAGCGGGGCAGAGTGAGAGAGAGAGTGTGGCAGAGAGAGAGAGAGAGAGAATGGAGCAGAGAGAGAGATTGAGAGTGGCGCCGAGAGAGCGAGAGTGGGGCAGAGAGAGAGAGAGAGAGAGTGGGAGTGGGGCAGAGAGGGAGAGAGTGGGAGTGGGGCAGAGAGAGAGTGGGAGTGGGGCAGAGAGAGAGTGAGAGTGGGGCAGAGAGAGAGTCGAGCAGAGAGAAAGAGAGAGAGAGAGTGGGGCAGAGAGAGAGAGAGTGAGTGAGGGTGGGGCAGAGAGAGAGAGAGAATGAGAGTGGGGCCGAGAGAGAGAGAATGGAAGTGGGGCAGAGAGAGTGAGAGTGGGGCAGAGAGAGAGAGTGAAAGCGGGGCAGAGTGAGAGTGAGAGCGGGACAGAGTGAGAGCGAGGCAAAGAGAGAGAGTGGGGCAAAGAAAGAGAGAGTGGGACAGAGAGAGAGAGTGTGAGAGTGGGGCAGAGAGAGAGTGTGAGAGTGGGGCAGAGAGAGAGTGAAAGCGGGGCTGAGTGAGAGCGAGGCAAAGAGAGAGAGAGAGTGGGGCAGAGAGAGAGAGAAGGGGGGAGAGTGGGGCAGAGAGAAAGAGAGAGAGAGTGGGAGGGGCAGAGAGAGATAGTGAGAGTGGGGCAGAGAGAGAGTGTGAGAGTGGGGCAGAGAGAGAGAGTGTGAGAGTGGGGCAGAGAGAGAGAGTGAGAGTGGGGCAGAGAGAGAGAGAGTGAGAGTGGGGCAGAGAGAGAGAGTGAGAGGTGCAGAGAGAGAGAAAGAGTGTGGGGCAGAGAGAGTGAGAGGTGGGCAGAGAGAGAGAGTGAGAGTGGGGCAGAGAGAGTGAGAGTGGGGCAGAGAGAGTGAGAGTGGGGCAGAGAGAGTGAGAGTGGGGCAGAGAGAGTGAGAGTGGGGCAGAGAGAGTGAGAGTGGGGCAGAGAGAGTGAGAGTGGGGCAGAGAGAGTGAGAGTGGGGCAGAGAGAGTGAGAGTGGGGCAGAGAGAGAGAGAGTGAGGCAGAGTGAGAGAGAGAGAATGAGAGTGGGCCTGAGAGAGAGAGAGAGTGGAAGTGGGACAGAGAGAGTGAGTGGCAGAGAGAAAGAGAGAGAGAGTGGGGCAGAGAGAGAGAGAGAGAGTGAGAGGGGCAGAGAGAGAGAGAGAGTGGGAGTGGGGCAGAGAGAGTGAGAGTGGGGCAGAGAGTGAGAGTGGGGCAGAGAGAGTGAGAGCGGGGCAGAGAGAGAGCGAGAGTCAGAGTGGGGCAGAGAGAGCGAGAGTGAGAGTGGGGCAGAGAGAGAGAGAGAGAGAGAGAGAGTGGGGCCGAGAGAGAGAGAGTGAGTGGGAGTGGGGCAGAGAGAGAGAGAGAGAGAGAGTGGGGCAGAGAGAGCGAGAGTGAGAGTGGGGCAGAGAGAGAGTGGGGCCGAGAGAGAGTGAGTGGGAGTGGGGCAGAGAGAGAGAGAGAGTGGGGCAGAGAGAGTCAGAGTGGGAGTGGGGCAGAGAGGGAGAGAGAGTGGGAGTGGGGGAGAGAGAGTGGGGCAGAGAGAGTGGGGCCGAGAGAGAGAGAGAGTGAGGCAGAGAGTGAGAGTGGGGCCGAGTGAGAGAGAGTGGAAGTGGGGCAGAGAGATTGAGAGAGCGGGGCAGAGTGAGAGTGTGGCAGAGAGAAAGAGAGAGAGATTGGAGCAGAGAGAGAGAGAGAGAGAGTGGAGCAGAGAGAGAGAGAGAGAGTGGGATTGGCAGAGAGAGAGTGAGAGTGGGGCAGAGAGAGAGAGTGAGACTGGGGCAGAGAGAGAGTGAGGCAGAGTGAGAGTGGGGCTGAGAGAGGGAGAGTGGAAGTGGGGCAGAGAGATTGAGAGAGCGGGGCAGAGTGACAGTGAGAGTGTGGCAGAGAGAAAGAGAGAGAGAGTGAGGGAGAGAGTGAGAGTGGGGCAGAGAGAGAGTGAGACTGGGGCAGACAGAGAGACAGAGACAGAGAGAGTGGGGGAGAGAGAGTGAGAGTGGGGCAGAGAGAAAGAGAGAGAAAGAGTAAGAGTTGGGCAGAGAGAGAGAGTGAGTGAGAGTGGGGCAGAGAGTGAGAGTGGGGCAGTGAAAAAGAGAGAGAGAGAGAGAGTGAGAGTGGGGCAGAGAGAGAGTGAGTGGGAGTGGGGCAGAGAATGAGAGTGAGAGTGGGGCAGAGAGAGTGAGAGTGGGGCCGAGAGAAAGAGTGAGAGCGGGGGAGAGAGAGAGAGAGAGTGAGAGTGGGGCAGAGAGAGTGAGAGCGAGAGGGGCAGAGAGAGAGCGAGAGGGGCAGAGAGAGAGCGAGAGGGGCAGAGAGAGAGAGAGAGCGTGTGAGAGGGGCAGAGAGGGAGACAGAGTGAGAGCGGGGCAGAGTGAGAGTGACAGTGGGGCAGAGAGAAAGTGGAGCAGAGAGGGAGAGAGTGGAGCAGAGAGAGTGAGTGAAAGTGGGGCAGAGAGAGAGAGTGAGAGAGTGGGGCAGAGAGAGAGAGTGAGAAAATGGGGCAGAGAGAGAGAGTGAGAGTGGGGGGGCAGAGAGAGAGAGAGAGTGAGAGTGGGGCAGAGAGAGTGAGAGTGGGGCAGAGAGAGAGACTGAAAGCGGGGCAGAGTGAGAGTGAGAGCGGGACAGAGTGAGAGCGAGACAAAGAGAGAGAGAGAGTGGGGCAGAGAGAGAGTGAGAGTGGGGCAGAGAGAGAGAGAGTGAGAGTGGGGCAGAGAGAGAGAGAGAGAGAGAGTGAGGTGCAAAGAGAGAGAAAGAGTGTGGGGCAGAGAGAGAGTGGGAGGGGCAGAGAGAGAGAGTGAGAGGTGGGCAGAGAGAGAGAGTGAGAGTAGGGCAGCGAGAGAGAGTGAGAGTAGGGCAGCGAGAGAGAGAGAGAGTGAGGCAGAGTGAGAAAGAGAGAATGAGAGTGGGGCCGAGAGAGAGAGTGGAAGTGGGGCAGAGAGAGTGAGTGGGAGTGGGGCAGAGAGAGAGAGAGAGAGTGGGGCAGAGAGTGACTGAGAGTGGGGCAGAGAGAGAGAGAGTGGGGCAGAGAGAAAGAGAGAGAGTGAGAGGGGCAGAGAGAGAGAGAGAGTGAGAGTGGGGCAGAGAGAGTGAGAGTGGGGCAGAGAGTGAGAGTGGGGCAGAGAGAGAGAGAGAGAGAGGGGTCGAGAGAGAGAGAGTGAGTGGGAATGGGGCAGAGAGAGAGAGAGTGGGGCCGAGAGTGAGTGAGGCAGAGAGAGAGAGACAGAGAGTGAGAGTGGGGCCGAGAGAGGGAGAGTGGAAGCGGGGCAGAGTGAGAGTGAGAGCGGGACAGAGTGAGAGCGAGGCAAAGAGAGAGAGTGGGGCAAAGAAAGAGAGAGTGGGACAGAGAGAGCAAGAGTGAGAGTGGGGCAGAGAGAGAGAGAGAGAGTGGGGCAGAGAGAGTCAGAGTGGGAGTGGGGCAGAGAGGGAGAGAGAGTGGGAGTGGGGGAGAGAGAGTGGGGCAGAGAGAGTGGGGCCGAGAGAGAGAGAGAGTGAGGCAGAGAGAGAGAGTGAGAGTGAGAGTGGGGCCGAGTGAGAGAGAGTGGAAGTGGGGCAGAGAGATTGAGAGAGCGGGGCAGAGTGAGAGTGTGGCAGAGAGAAAGAGAGAGAGATTGGAGCAGAGAGAGAGAGAGTGGAGCAGAGAGAGAGAGAGAGTGGGATTGGCAGAGAGAGAGTGAGAGTGGGGCAGAGAGAGAGAGTGAGAGTGGGGCAGAGAGAGAGAGACAGAGAGTGAGAGTGGGGCCGAGAGAGGGAGAGTGGAAGTGGGGCAGAGAGATTGAGAGAGCGGGGCAGAGTGACAGTGAGAGTGTGGCAGAGAGAAAGAGAGAGAGAGTGAGGGAGAGAGTGAGAGTGGGGCAGAGAGAGAGTGAGACTGGGGCAGACAGAGAGACAGAGACAGAGAGAGTGGGGGAGAGAGAGTGAGAGTGGGGCAGAGAGAAAGAGAGAAAGAGTAAGAGTTGGGCAGAGAGAGAGAGTGAGTGAGAGTGGGGCAGAGAGTGAGAGTGGGGCAGAGAAAAAGAGAGAGAGAGAGAGTGAGAGTGGGGCAGAGAGAGAGTGAGTGGGAGTGGGGCAGAGAATGAGAGTGAGAGTGGGGCAGAGAGAGTGAGAGTGGGGCCGAGAGAAAGAGTGAGAGCGGGGGAGAGAGAGAGAGAGAGAGAGTGAGAGTGGGGCAGAGAGAGTGAGAGTGATAGGGGCAGAGAGAGAGCGAGAGGGGCAGAGAGAGAGCGAGAGGGGCAGAGAGAGAGAGAGAGCGTGTGAGAGGGGCAGAGAGGGAGACAGAGTGAGAGCGGGGCAGAGTGAGAGTGAGAGCGGGACAGAGTGAGAGCGAGACAAAGAGAGAGAGAGTGAGGGGGGGGGGGGGGGGGGGGGGGGGGGGGGGGGGGAGGGGGGGGGGGGGGGGGGGGGGGGGGGGGGGGGGGGGGGGAGACAAAGAGAGAGAGAGAGTGGGGCAGAGAGAGAGAGAGTGAGAGTGGGGCAGAGAGAGAGAGAGTGAGAGTGGGGCAGAGAGAGAGAGAGTGAGGTGCAAAGAGAGAGAAAGAGTGTGGGGCAGAGAGAGAGTGGGAGGGGCAGCGAGAGAGAGTGAGAGTAGGGCAGCGAGAGAGAGAGAGAGTGAGGCAGAGTGAGAGAGAGAGAATGAGAGTGGGGCCGAGAGAGTGAGTGGAAGTGGGGCAGAGAGAGTGAGTGGGAGTGGGGCAGAGAGAGAGAGAGAGAGTGGGGCAGAGAGTGACTGAGAGTGGGGCAGAGAGAGAGAGAGTGGGGCAGAGAGAAAGAGAGAGAGTGAGAGGGGCAGAGAGAGAGAGAGAGTGGGAATGGGGCAGAGAGAGAGAGAGTGGGGCCGAGAGTGAGTGAGGCAGAGAGAGAGAGACAGAGAGTGAGAGTGGGGCCGAGAGAGGGAGAGTGGAAGCGGGGCAGAGTGAGAGTGAGAGCGGGACAGAGTGAGAGCGAGGCAAAGAGAGAGAGTGGGGCAAAGAAAGAGAGAGTGGGACAGAGAGAGCAAGAGTGAGAGTGGGGCAGAGAGAGAGAGAGAGTGGGGCCGAGAGAGAGTGAGTGGGAGTGGGGCAGAGAGAGAGAGAGAGAGAGTGGGGCAGAGAGAGTCAGAGTGGGAGTGGGGCAGAGAGGGAGAGAGAGTGGGAGTGGGGGAGAGAGAGTGGGGCAGAGAGAGTGGGGCCGAGAGAGAGAGAGAGTGAGGCAGAGAGAGAGAGTGAGAGTGAGAGTGGGGCCGAGTGAGAGAGAGTGGAAGTGGGGCAGAGAGATTGAGAGAGCGGGGCAGAGTGAGAGTGTGGCAGAGAGAAAGAGAGAGAGATTGGAGCAGAGAGAGAGAGAGTGGAGCAGAGAGAGAGAGAGAGTGGGATTGGCAGAGAGAGAGTGAGAGTGGGGCAGAGAGAGAGAGTGAGAGTGGGGCAGAGAGAGAGTGAGGCAGAGAGAGAGAGACAGAGAGTGAGAGTGGGGCCGAGAGAGGGAGAGTGGAAGTGGGGCAGAGAGATTGAGAGAGCGGGGCAGAGTGACAGTGAGAGTGTGGCAGAGAGAAAGAGAGAGAGAGTGAGGGAGAGAGTGAGAGTGGGGCAGAGAGAGAGTGAGACTGGGGCAGACAGAGAGACAGAGACAGAGAGAGTGGGGGAGAGAGAGTGAGAGTGGGGCAGAGAGAAAGAGTAAGAGTTGGGCAGAGAGAGAGAGTGAGTGAGAGTGGGGCAGAGAGTGAGAGTGGGGCAGAGAAAAAGAGAGAGAGAGAGAGTGAGAGTGGGGCAGAGAGAGAGTGAGTGGGAGTGGGGCAGAGAATGAGAGTGAGAGTGGGGCAGAGAGAGTGAGAGTGGGGCCGAGAGAAAGAGTGAGAGCGGGGGAGAGAGAGAGAGAGAGAGAGAGAGAGTGAGAGTGGGGCAGAGAGAGTGAGAGTGATAGGGGCAGAGAGAGAGCGAGAGGGGCAGAGAGAGAGCGAGAGGGGCAGAGAGAGAGAGAGAGCGTGTGAGAGGGGCAGAGAGGGCGACAGAGTGAGAGCGGGGCAGAGTGAGAGTGACAGTGGGGCAGAGAGAAAGTGGAGCAGAGAGGGAGAGAGTGGAGCAGAGAGAGTGTGAAAGTGGGGCAGAGAGAGAGAGTGAGAGAGTGGGGCAGAGAGAGAGAGTGAGAAAATGGGGCAGAGAGAGAGAGTGAGAGTGGGGGGGGCAGAGAGAGAGAGAGAGTGAGAGTGGGGCAGAGAGAGTGAGAGTGGGGCAGAGAGAGAGACTGAAAGCGGGGCAGAGTGAGAGTGAGAGCGGGACAGAGTGAGAGCGAGACAAAGAGAGAGAGAGAGTGGGGCAGAGAGAGAGAGAGTGAGAGTGGGGCAGAGAGAGAGAGAGTGAGAGTGGGGCAGAGAGAGAGAGAGAGTGAGGTGCAAAGAGAGAGAAAGAGTGTGGGGCAGAGAGAGAGTGGGAGGGGCAGAGAGAGAGAGTGAGAGGTGGGCAGAGAGAGAGAGTGAGAGTAGGGCAGCGAGAGAGAGAGAGAGTGAGGCAGAGTGAGAGAGAGAGAATGAGAGTGGGGCCTAGAGAGAGAGTGGAAGTGGGGCAGAGAGAGTGAGTGGGAGTGGGGCAGAGAGAGAGAGAGAGAGTGGGGCAGAGAGTGACTGAGAGTGGGGCAGAGAGAGAGAGAGTGGGGCAGAGAGAAAGAGAGAGAGTGAGAGGGGCAGAGAGAGAGAGAGAGAGTGAGAGTGGGGCAGAGAGAGTGAGAGTGGGGCAGAGAGTGAGAGTGGGGCAGAGAGAGAGAGAGAGAGAGAGAGAGAGAGAGAGAGGGGTCGAGAGAGAGAGAGTGAGTGGGAATGGGGCAGAGAGAGAGAGAGAGTGGGGCCGAGAGTGAGTGAGGCAGAGAGAGAGAGACAGAGAGTGAGAGTGGGGCCGAGAGAGGGAGAGTGGAAGCGGGGCAGAGTGAGAGCGAGGCAAAGAGAGAGAGTGGGGCAAAGAAAGAGAGAGTGGGACAGAGAGAGAGTGTGAGAGTGGGGCAGAGAGAGTGAGAGAGAGTGGGGCAGAGAGAGAGTGAAAGCGGGGCAGAGTGAGAGCGAGGCAAAGAGAGAGAGAGAGTGGGGCAGAGAGAGAGAGAAGGGGGGAGAGTGGGGCAGAGAGAAAGAGAGAGTGAGTGGGAGGGGCAGAGAGAGATAGTGAGAGTGGGGCAGAGAGAGAGAGTGAGAGTGGGGCAGAGAGAGAGAGCGAGAGTGGGGCAGAGAGAGAGAGAGCGAGAGTGGGGCAGAGAGAGAGAGAGCGAGAGTGGGGCAGAGAGAGAGAGTGTGAGAGTGGGGCAGAGAGAGAGAGTGAGAGGTGCAGAGAGAGAGAAAGAGTGTGGGGCAGAGAGAGAGAGTGGGAGGGGCAGAGAGAGTGAGAGGTGGGCAGAGAGAGAGAGTGAGAGTGGGGCAGAGAGAGTGAGAGTGGGGCAGAGAGAGAGAGAGTGAGGCAGAGTGAGAGAGAGAGAGAGAGAGTGGAAGTGGGACAGAGAGAGTGAGTGGCAGAGAGAAAGAGAGAGAGAGTGGGGCAGAGAGAGTGAGAGAGAGTGAGAGGGGCAGAGAGAGAGAGAGAGTGGGAATGGGGCCGAGAGTGAGAGTGGGGCCGAGAGTGAGAGTGGGGCCGAGAGAGAGAGTGAGAGTGAGAGTGGGGCAGAGAGAGTGAGAGCGGGGCAGAGAGAGAGAGTGAAAGTGAGAGTGGGGCAGAGAGAGTGAGAGTGGGGCCGAGAGAGAGTGAGTGGGAGTGGGGCAGAGAGAGAGAGAGAGAGTGGAGCAGAGAGAGAGAGTGAGAGTGGGGCCGAGTGAGAGAGAGAGTGAGAGTGTGGCCGAAAGAGAGAGAGAGAGAGAGTGGGGCAGAGAGAGTCAGAGTGGGAGTGGGGCAGAGAGGGAGAGAGAGTGGGAGTGGGGGAGAGAGAGTGGGGCAGAGAGAGTGGGGCCGAGAGAGAGAGAGAGTGAGGCAGAGAGAGAGAGTGAGAGTGAGAGTGGGGCCGAGTGAGAGAGAGTGGAAGTGGGGCAGAGAGATTGAGAGAGCGGGGCAGAGTGAGAGTGTGGCAGAGAGAAAGAGAGAGAGATTGGAGCAGAGAGAGAGAGAGTGGGAGGGGCAGAGAGAGAGAGTGGGATTGGCAGAGAGAGAGTGAGAGTGGGGCAGAGAGAGAGAGTGAGAGTGGGGCAGAGAGAGAGTGTGGCAGAGAGAAAGAGAGAGAGATTGGAGCAGAGAGAGAGAGAGTGGGAGGGGCAGAGAGAGAGAGAGAGTGGGGCAGAGAGAGAGAGAGAGAGAGTGGGGCAGAGAGAGAGTGAGGCAGAGAGAGAGAGACAGAGAGTGAGAGTGGGGCCGAGAGAGGGAGAGTGGAAGTGGGGCAGAGAGATTGAGAGAGCGGGGCAGAGTGACAATGAGAGTGTGGCAGAGAGAAAGAGAGAGAGATTGGAGCAGAGAGAAAGAGAGTGAGAGTGGGGCAGAGAGAGTGAGAGTCGGGCCGAGAGAGAGAGAGTGAGAGTGGGGCAGAGAGATAGTGGGGCTGAGAGAGAGAGAGAGAGAGAGAGAGTGAGAGAGGGGCCGAGTGAGAGAGAGTGGAAGTGGGGCAGAGAGATTGAGAGAGCGGGGCAGAGTGAGAGTGTGGCAGAGAGAAAGAGAGAGAGATTGGAGCAGAGAGAAAGAGAGTGAGAGTGGGGCAGAGAGAGAGAGACAGAGAGTGAGAGTCGGGCCGAGAGAGAGAGATTGGGGCAGAGAGAGAGAGATTGGGACAGAGAGAGAGATTGGGGCAGAAAGAGAGAGAGAGAGATTGGGGCAGAGAGAGAGAGAGAGAGAGAGAGGGGCCGAGTGAGAGAGAGTGGAAGTGGGGCAGAGAGATTGAGAGAGCGGGGCAGAGTGACAGTGAGAGTGTGGCAGAGAGAAAGAGAGAGAGATTGGAGCAGAGAGAAAGAGAGTGAGAGTGGGGCAGAGAGAGTGAGAGTCGGGCCGAGAGAGAGAGAGTGAGAGTGGGGCAGAGAGATAGTGGGGCTGAGAGAGAGAGAGAGAGGAGAGAGAGTGAGAGAGGGGCCGAGTGAGAGAGAGTGGAAGTGGGGCAGAGAGATTGAGAGAGCGGGGCAGAGTGAGAGTGTGGCAGAGAGAAAGAGAGAGAGATTGGAGCAGAGAGAAAGAGAGTGAGAGTGGGGCAGAGAGAGAGAGACAGAGAGTGAGAGTCGGGCCGAGAGAGAGAGATTGGGGCAGAGAGAGAGAGATTGGGACAGAGAGAGAGATTGGGGCAGAAAGAGAGAGAGAGAGATTGGGGCAGAAAGAGAGAGAGAGAGATTGGGGCAGAGAGAGAGAGAGAGATTGGGGCAGAGAGAAAGAGAGAGATTGGGGCAGAGAGAGAGAGAGATTGGGGCAGAGAGAGAGAGAGATTAGGGCAGAGACAGAGAGAGAGAGAGAAATTGGGGCAGAGAGAGAGAGATTGGGGCAGAGAGAGAGAGATTGGGGCAGAGAGAGAGAGATTGGGGCAGAGAGAGAGAGATTGGGACAGAGAGAGAGAGATTGGGACAGAGAGAGAGATTGGGACAGAGAGAGAGATTGGGGCAGAGAGAGAGAGATTGGGACAGAGAGAGAGATTGGGGCAGAAAGAGAGAGAGAGAGATTGGGGCAGAAAGAGAGAGAGAGAGATTGGGGCAGAGAGAGAGAGAGAGAGAGGGGCCGAGTGAGAGAGAGTGGAAGTGGGGCAGAGAGATTGAGAGAGCGGGGCAGAGTGACAGTGAGAGTGTGGCAGAGAGAAAGAGAGAGAGATTGGAGCAGAGAGAAAGAGAGTGAGAGTGGGGCAGAGAGAGTGAGAGTCGGGCCGAGAGAGAGAGAGTGAGAGTGGGGCAGAGAGATAGTGGGGCTGAGAGAGAGAGAGAGAGAGAGAGTGAGAGAGGGGCCGAGTGAGAGAGAGTGGAAGTGGGGCAGAGAGATTGAGAGAGCGGGGCAGAGTGAGAGTGTGGCAGAGAGAAAGAGAGAGAGATTGGAGCAGAGAGAAAGAGAGTGAGAGTGGGGCAGAGAGAGAGAGACAGAGTGAGAGTCGGGCCGAGAGAGAGAGATTGGGGCAGAGAGAGAGAGATTGGGACAGAGAGAGAGATTGGGGCAGAAAGAGAGAGAGAGAGATTGGGGCAGAAAGAGAGAGAGAGAGATTGGGGCAGAAAGAGAGAGAGAGAGATTGGGGCAGAGAGAGAGAGAGAGATTGGGGCAGAGAGAAAGAGAGAGATTGGGGCAGAGAGAGAGAGAGAGATTAGGGCAGAGACAGAGAGAGAGAGAGAAATTGGGGCCGAGAGAGAGAGATTGGGGCAGAGAGAGAGAGATTGGGACAGAGAGAGAGATTGGGGCAGAAAGAGAGAGAGAGAGATTGGGGCAGAAAGAGAGAGAGAGAGATTGGGGCAGAAAGAGAGAGAGAGAGAGAGTGGGGCAGAGAGAGTCAGAGTGGGAGTGGGGCAGAGAGGGAGAGAGAGTGGGAGTGGGGGAGAGAGAGTGGGGCAGAGAGAGTGGGGCCGAGAGAGAGAGTGTGAGGCAGAGAGAGAGAGTGAGAGAGGGGCCGAGTGAGAGAGAGTGGAAGTGGGGCAGAGAGATTGAGAGAGCGGGGCAGAGTGAGAGAGAGAGTGTGGCAGAGAGAAAGAGAGAGAGAGTGGAGCAGAGAGAAAGAGAGAGAGAGAGTGGAGCAGAGAGAGCGAGAGCGAGAGAGGGAGAGGGGCAGAGAGCGAGAGAGGGAGAGGGGCAGAGAGCGAGAGAGGGAGAGGGGCAGAGAGCGAGAGAGGGAGAGGGGCAGAGAGCGAGAGTGAGTGAGAGGGGCATAGAGAGAGAGAGTGTGTGAGAGGGGCATAGAGAGAGAGAGAGTGGGAGTGGGGCAGAGAGAGTGAGAGTGGGGCAGAGAGCGAGTGAGACTGGGGCAGAGAGAGAGACAGAGACAGAGAGAGTGGGGGAGAGAGAGTGAGAGTGGGGCAGAGAGAAAGAGAGAGAGAGTGAGAGTTGGGCAGAGTGGGGCAGAGAGTGAGAGTTGGGCAGAGAGAGTGAGAGTGGTGCAGAGAGAAAGAGTGAGAGCGGGGGAGAGAGAGAGAGAGAGTGAGAGTAGGGCGGAGAGAGCGAGAGTGATAGGGGCAGAGAGAGAGTGAGGGGGCAGAGAGAGAGAGAGAGTGTGAGAGGGGCAGAGAGGGAGACAGAGTGAGAGCGGGGCAGAGTGAGAGTGACAGTGGGGCAGAGAGAAAGTGGAGCAGAGAGGGAGAGAGTGGAGCAGAGAGAATGAGTGAGAGTGGGGCAGGGAGAGAGAGTGAGAAAATGGGGCAGAGAGAGAGAGTGAGAGTGGGGGGGGCAGAGAGAGTGAGAGTGGGGCAGAGAGAGTGAGAGTGGGGCAGAGAGAGAGAGTGAGAGTGGGGCAGAGAGAGAGTCAGAGTTGGGCAGAGAGAGAGACTGAAAGCGGGGCAGAGTGAGAGTGAGAGTGGGACAGAGTGAGAGCGAGGCAAAGAGAGAGAGAGAGTGGGGCAGAGAGAGAGAGAGAGGGGGGAGAGTGGGGCAGAGAGAAAGATAGAGAGAGTGGGAGGGGCAGAGAGAGAGAGAGTGGGAGGGGCAGAGAGAGAGAGTGGGGCGGGGCAGAGAGAGAGAGAGAGAGTGAGAAGTGCAGAGAGAGAGAAAGAGTGTGGGGCAGAGATAGAGTGGGAGGGACAGAGAGAGTGAGAGGTGGGCAGAGAGAGAGAGTGAGAGTGGGGCAAAGAGAGAGAGAGTGAGAGGTGCAGAGAGAGAGAAAGAGTGTGGGGCAGAGAGAGAGTGGGAGGGACAGAGAGAGTGAGAGGTGGGCAGAGAGAGAGAGTGAGAGTAGGGCAGCGAGAGAGAGAGAGAGAGTGACAGAGAGAGAATGAGAGTGGGGCCGAGAGAGAGAGTGGGGCAGAGAGAAAGAGAGAGGGAGTGGAGCACAGAGAGAGAGTGAGTGGCGCAGAGAGAGAGAGAGTGAGAGGGGCAGAGAGAGAGAGAGAGAGAGTGAGAGTGGGGCAGAGAGTGAGAGTGGGACCGAGAGAGAGAGAGAGAGAGAGTGAGAGTGGGGCAGAGAGAGCGAGAGTGATAGGGGCAGAGAGAGAGTGAGAGGGGCAGAGAGAGAGAGAGTGTGAGAGGGGCAGAGAGGGAGACAGTGAGAGCGGGGCAGAGTGAGAGTGACAGTGGGACAGAGAGAAAGTGGAGCAGAGAGAGAGAGAGAGAGAGAGAGTGAGAGAGAGAGAGAGAGTGGGGTCGAGAGAGAGAGTGAGTGGGAATGGGGCAGAGAGAGAGAGAGAGTGGGGCCGAGAGAGATAGAGAGAGAGAGGGGCAGAGAGAGAGAGAGAGAGAGAGAGAGAGTGAGTGAGTGAGAGTGGGGCAGAGAGAGAGAGTGGAAGTGGGGCAGAGAGAGAGAGAGAGTGGGAGTGGGGCAGAGAGAGTGAGTGGGAGTGGGGTGGAGTTTGAGAGAGCGGGGCAGAGTGAGAGTGAGAGTGTGGAGCAGAGAGAAAGAGAGAGAGAGTGGAGCACAGAGAGAGAGTGAGTGGGGCAGAGAGAGAGAGAGAGTGAGAGGGGCAGAGAGGGAGAGAGTGAGAGTGAGGCAGAGAGAGAGTGAGACTGGGGCAGACAGAGACAGAGAGAGTGAGACAGAGAGAGTGGGGGAGAGAGAGTGAGAGTGGGGCAGAGAGAAAGAGAGAGAGAGAGTGAGAGTTGGGCAGAGAGAGAGAGTGAGTGAGAGTGGGGCAGAGAGAGTCAGAGTGGGGCAGAAAGTGAGAGTGGGGCCGAGAGAGAGAGTGAGAGTGGGGCAGAGAGAGAGTGAGTGAGAGTGGGGCTGAGAGAGAGAGTGAGTGGGAGTGGGGCAGAGAATGAGAGTGAGAGTGGGGCAGAAAGTGAGAGTGGGGCCGAGAAAGAGAGAGAGAGTGAGAGTGGGGCAGAGAGAGCGAGAGTGATAGGGGCAGAGAGAGAGTGAGAGGGGCAGAGAGGGAGACAGTGAGAGCGGGGCAGAGTGAGAGTGACAGTGGGGCAGAGAGAAAGTGGAGCAGAGAGAGAGAGAGAGTGGAGCAGAGAGAGTGAGTGAAAGTGGGGCAGAGAGAGAGTGAGTGAGAGTGGGGCAGAGAGAGAGTGAGTGAGAGTGGGGCAGGTAGAGTGAGAGAGTGGGGCAGAGAGAGAGAGTGGGACAGAGAGAGAGAGTGAGAGTGGGGGGGGGGGCAGAGAGAGAGAGTGAGAGTGGGGCAGAGAGAGAGAGTGAGAGTGGGGCAGAGAGAGTGAGAGTGGGGCAGAAAGTGAGAGTGGGGCCGAGAGAGAGAGAGTGGGAGTGGGGCAGAGAGAGTGAGTGAGAGTGGGGCAGAGAGAGAGTGAGTGAGAGTGGGGCTGAGAGAGAGAGTGAGTGGGAGTGGGGCAGAGAATGAGAGTGAGAGTGGGGCAGAGAGAGTGAGAGTGGTGCAGAGAGAAAGAGTGAGAGCGGGGCAGAGAGAGAGAGAGTGAGAGTGGGGCAGAGAGAGCGAGAGTGATAGGGGCAGAGAGAGAGTGTGAGGGGCAGAGAGAAAGTGGAGCAGAGAGAGAGAGTGGAGCAGAGAGAGTGAGTGAGAGTGGGGGGGGGCAGAGAGAGAGAGTGAGAGTGGAGCAGAGAGAGTGATAGTGGGGCAGAGAGAGTGAGAGGGGAGCAGAGAGAGAGAGTGAGAGTGGGGCAGAGAGAGAGTCAGAGTTGGGCAGAGAGAGAGACTGAAAGCGGGGCAGAGTGAGAGTGAGAGCGGGACAGAGTGAGAGCGAGGCAAAGAGAGAGAGAGTGGGGCAGAGAGAGAGAGGGGGGAGAGTGGGGCAGAGAGAGAGAGTGGGAGGGGCAGAGAGAGAGAGTGGGAGGGGCAGAGAGAGAGAGTGGGGCGGGGCAGAGAGAGAGTGAGAGTGGGGCAGAGAGAGAGTGTGAGATTGGGGCAGAGAGACAGAGAGTGAGAGGTGCAGAGAGAGAGAAAGAGTGTGGGGCAGAGAGAGAGAGTGAGAGGTGGGCAGAGAGAGTGAGAGTGGGGCAGCGAGAGAGAGTGAGAGTGGGGCAGAGAGAGAGGGAGAGAGAGACAGAGGGGCAGAGAGAGAGAGAGAATGAGAGTGGGGCCGAGAGAGAGAGTGGGAGTGGGGCAGAGTGAGAGAGTGAGAGTGGGACAGACAGAGAGACAGAGACAGAGAGAGTGAGACAGTGAGAGTGGGGCAGAGAGAGACTGAGAGTGGGGCAGAGAGTGAGAGTGGGGCAGAGAGAGAGAGAGAGAGAGAGAGAGGGGTCGAGAGAGAGTGAGTGGGAATGGGGCAGAGAGAGAGAGAGAGTGGGGCCGAGAGAGAGAGTGAGTGAGAGTGGGGCCGAGAGAGTGAGAGTGGGGCAGAGAGAGTGAGTGAGAGTGGGGCAGAGAGAGTGAGTGAGAGTGGGGCCGAGAGAGTGAGAGTGGGGCAGAGAGAGTGAGTGAGAGTGGGGCAGAGAGAGTGAGTGAGAGTGGGGCCGAGAGAGTGAGAGTGGGGCAGAGAGAGTGAGTCGGAGTGGGGCAGAGAGAGTGAGTGAGAGTGGGGTGGAGTTTGAGAGAGCGGGGCAGAGTGAGAGTGAGAGTGTGGAGCAGAGAGAAAGAGAGAGAGAGTGGAGCACAGAGAGAGAGTGAGTGGGGCAGAGAGAGAGAGAGAGAGTGAGAGGGGCAGAGAGAGAGAGAGAGAGTGTGAGTGGGGCAGATAGAGAGAGAGAGTGAGAGGGGCAGAGAGAGAGAGAGAGAGTGTGAGGGGCAGAGATAGAGAGAGAGAGAGTGTGAGTGGGGCAGAGAGAGAGAGAGAGTGAGAGGGGCAGAGAGGGAGAGAGTGAGAGTGAGGCAGAGAGAGAGTGAGACTGGGGCAGACAGAGAGACAGAGACAGAGAGAGTGAGACAGAGAGAGTGGGGGAGAGAGAGTGAGAGTGGGGCAGAGAGAAAGAGAGAGAGAGAGTGAGAGTTGGGCAGAGAGAGAGAGTGAGTGAGAGTGGGGCAGAGAGAATCAGAGTGGGAGAGAAAGTGAGAGTGGGGCCGAGAGAGAGAGAGAGAGAGAGAGAGAGAGAGAGAGAGAGTGGGAGTGGGGCAGAGAGAGAGAGTGAGAGTGGGGCAGAGAGAGAGTGAGAGTGGTGCAGAGAGAAAGGGTGAGAGCGGGGCAGAGAGAGAGACAGTGAGAGCGGGGCAGAGTGAGAGTGACAGTGGGGCAGAGAGAGAGAGTGAGAGTGGGGCAGAGAGAGAGAGAGAAAGTGGGGCAGAGAGAGAGTGAGTGAGAGTGGGGCAGGGAGAGAGAGTGAGAGTGGGGGGGGCAGAGAGAGAGAGAGAGAGTGAGAGTGGGGCAGAGAGAGAGAGTGAGAGTGGGGCAGAGAGAGTGAGAGAGTCGGGCAGAGAGAGAGAGTGAGAGAGTGGGGCAGAGAGAGTGAGTGAGAGTGGGGGGGGCAGAGAGAGAGAGAGAGTGAGAGTGGGGCAGAGAGAGAGAGTGAGAGTGGGGCAGAGAGAGAGAGTGAGAGTGGGGCAGAGAGAGAGAGTGAGAGTGGGGCAGAGAGAGTGAGAGTGGGGCAGAGAGAGAGTCAGAGTTGGGCAGAGAGAGAGACTGAAAGCGGGGCAGAGTGAGAGTGAGAGCGGGACAGAGTGAGAGTGAGGCAAAGAGAGAGAGAGAGTTGGGCAGAGAGAGAGAGGGGGGAGAGTGGGGCAGAGAGAAAGATAGAGAGAGTGAGAGGTGGGCAGAGAGAGAGAGTGGGGCGGGGCAGAGAGAGAGTGAGAGTGGGGCAGAGAGACAGAGAGAGTGAGAGGTGCAGAGAGAGAGAATGAATGTGGGGCAGCGAGAGAGAGTGAGACTGGGGCAGAGAGGGAGAGAGAGAGAGGGGCAGAGAGAGAGAGAATGAGAGTGGGGCCGAGAGTGACTGAGAGTTGGGCAGAGAGAGAGAGAGTGAGGCAGAGTGAGAGAGAGAGAATGAGAGTGGGGCCGAGGGAGAGAGTGGGAGTGGGGCAGAGTGAGTGAGTGGCAGAGAGAAAGAGAGAGAGAGTGGGGCAGAGAGAAAGAGAGTGTGTGTGGAGCACAGAGAGAGTGAGAGTGAGGGGGGCAGAGAGAGAGTGAGAGTGGGACAGAGAGAGAGAGAAAGAGAGAGACTGAGATTGGGGCAGAGAGTGAGAGTGGGGCAGAGAGAGTGAGAGAGAGTGGGGCAGAGAATGAGAGTGAGAGTGGGGCAGAGAGAGAGAGTGAGAGCGGGGCAGAGAGAGTGAGAGTGGGGCAGAGAGAGTGAGAGTGAGGGGGGCAGAGAGAGAGAGAGAGTGTGAGACGGGCAGAGAGGGAGAGAGTGAAAGTGGGGCAGGGAGAGTGAGAGTAGAGCAGAGAGAGTGTGGCAGAGAGAAAGAGGTAGAGAATGGAGCAGGGAGAAAAAGAAAGAGAGTGGAGCAGAGAGAGAGAGTGAGAGAGTGGGGCAGAGAGAGATAGAGAGAGTAAGAGTGGGGCCGAGTGAGAGAGAGTGGAAGTGGGAGTGGGGCAGAGAGATTGAGAGAGCGGGGCAGAGTGAGAGTGAGAGTGTGGCAGAGAGAAAGAGAGAGAGAGATTGGAGCAGAGAGAAAGAGAGAGAGAGTGGGGCAGAGAGAGAGAGAGAGTGGGAGTGGGGCAGAGAGAGAGAAAGAGAGTGGGAGTGGGGCAGAGAGAGAGAGAGAGTGGGAGTGGGGCAAAGAGAGAGAGAGAGAGAGAGTGGGCGTGGGGCAGAGAGAGAGAGAGAGTAGGAGTGGGGCAGAGAGAGAGAGTGGGAGTGGGGCAGAGAGAGAGCAGGGCAGAGAGAAAGAGAGAGAGAGTGGAGCAGAGAGAAAGAGAGAGAGTGGGGCAGAGAGAATGAGAGGGGCACAGAGAGAGAGAGAGTAAGAGGGGCAGAGAGGGAGACAGAGTGAGAGTGGGGCAGAGAGGGAGACAGAGTGAGAGTGGGGCAGAGAGGGAGAGAGTGAGAGTGGGGCAGAGAGGGAGAGAGTGAGAGTGGGGCAGAGAGAGAGAGAGTAGGAGTGGGGCAAAGAGGGAGAGAGCGAGAGTGGGGCAGAGAGAGCGAGAGTGGGGCAGAGAGAGCGAGAGTGTGAGGGCCAGAGAGAGAGCGAGAGTGAGACCGGCAGAGAGAGAGTGTGAGAGGGGCATCGAGGGAGAGAGAGTGAGTGTGGCAGAGAGAGTGAGAGTGGGAGCGTGGCAGAGTGAGAGTGACAGTGGGGCAGAGAGAAAGAGAGAGAGAGTGGAGCAGAGAGAGAGAGTGAGTGAGAGTGGGGCAGAGAGAGAGTGAGTGAGAGGCAGAGAGAGAGTGTGAGAGGGGCAGAGAGAGAGAGAGTGAGAGTGGGGCAGAGAGAGAGAGAGTGAGAGTGGGGCAGAGAGAGTGAATGAGAGTGGGGCAGAGAGAGAGAGTGAGTGAGAGGCAGAGAGAGAGAGAGTGAGAGTGGGGCAGAGAGAGAGAGAGTGGGGCAGAGAGAGAGAGTGTGAGAGTGGGGTAGAGAGAGAGTGGGGCAGAGAGAGAGAGTGTGAGAGTGGGGTAGAGAGAGAGTGGGGCAGAGAGAGTGAGTGAATGTGGGGCAGATAGAGTGAGAGTGGGGCAGAGAGAGTGAGAGTGGGAGTGGGGCAGAGAGGAAGAGAGTGGGGCAGAGAGTGAGAGTGAGAGCGGGGCAAAGAGAGAGAGAGAGAGTGGGACAGAGAAGGGGGGAGAGGGAAAGATAGAGATAGTGGGAGGGGCAGAGAGAGAAAGTGGGAGGGGCAGAGAGAGAGTGAGAATGGGGCAGAGAGAGAGTGAGCGCGGGACAGAGTGAGAGTGGGAGCGGGGCAAAGAGATAGAGAGAGTGGGACAGAGAAGGGGGGAGAGTGGGGCAGAGAGAAAGATAGAGAGTGTGGGAGGGTCAGAAAGAGAGATTGGGGGCAGAGAGAGAGAGTGGGGTGGGGCAGAGAGAGTGAGAGTGGGGCAGAGAGAGACCGAGGGTGGGGCAGAGAGAGAGAGAGTGAGGCAGAGAGAGAGAGAGAGAGAAAGTGGGAGTGGGGCAGAGAGTGAGAGAATGGGGCAGAGAGAGAGTGGGGCCGTAGAGAGAGAGAGTGAGAGTGTGGCCGAAAGAGAGAGAGAGAGTGAGGCAGAGAGAGAGAGAGAGAGTGAGAGTGGGGCAAAGAGAGAGACAGTGAGTGAGAGTGGGGCAGAGAGAGACAGAGTGTGAGGGGCAGAGAGGGAGAGAGTGAGAGTGGGGCAGAGAGAGAGAGAGAGAGAGTGAGAGTTGGGCAAAGAGAGAGACAGTGAGTGAGAGTGGGGCAGAGAGAGACAGAGTGTGAGGGGCAGAGAGGGAGAGAGTGAGAGTGGGGCAGAGAGAGAGAGAGAGAGAGAGAGAGTGAGAGTTGGGCCGAGAGAGAGAGAGTGTGAGGGGCAGAGAGGGAGAGAGTGAGAGTGGGGAAGAGAGGCAGAGAGTGAGAGTGGGGCAGCGAGAGAGAGAGTGGAGTGAGGCAGAGAGAGAGAGAGTGGAGTGAGGGAGAGAGAGAGAGTGGGGCAGAGAGAGAGAGAGTGTGAGAGTGGGGCAGAGAGAGAGAGAGTGTGAGAGTGGGGCAGAGAGAGAGTGTGAGAGTGGGGTAGAGAGAGAGAGTGAGAGAGTGGGGTAGAGAGAGAGAGTGAGAGAGTGGGGCAGAGAGAGATAGTGAGAGTGGGGCAGGGCAGAGAGAGAGTGAGAGTGGGGCAGAGAGAGTGAGAGAGAGTGTGGCAGAGAGAGAGAAAGAGTGTGGGGCAGATAGAGTGAGAGTAGAGCAGAGAGAGTGAGAGTGGGAGTGGGGCAGAGAGTGAGAGTGAGAGCGTGGCTGAGTGAGAGTGAGAGCGGGGCAGAGAGAGAGTGAGAGTGAGAGCAGGACAGACTGAGAGTGAGAGCAGGGCAAAGAGAGAGAGAGAGTGGGTCAGAGAAGGGGGAGTGTGGGGCAGAGAGAAAGATAGAGAGAGTGGGAGGGGCAGAGAGAGAGAGTGGGAGGGTCAGAGAGAGAGTGGGAGGGGCCGAGAGAGAGAGAGAGAGAGTGGGGCAGAGTGAGAGTGGGGCCGTAGAGAGAGAGGGGCAGAGAGAGAGAGAGAGAGAGTGAGGCAGAGAGAGAAAGAGAGTGGGAGTGGGGCAGAGAGAGAGTGAGAGTGTGGCAGAGAGAAAGAGAGAGAGAGTGGAGCAGAGGGAAAGAGAGTGAGAGTTGAGCAGAGAGAGAGTGAGAGTGGGGCAGAGAGAGAGAGTGAGAGTGGGGCAGAGAGAGTGAGAGTGGGAGTGGGGCATAGAGTGAGAGGGTGGGGCAGAGAGTGAGAGTGAGAGCGGGGCAAAGAGATAGAGAGAGTGGGACAGAGAAGGGGGGAGAGTGGGGCAGAGAGAAAGATAGAGAGAGAGTGGGAGGGGCCGAGAGAGAGAGTGAGAGTGGGGCAGTTAGAGAGAGTGAGAGTGGGGCAGTTAGAGAGAGTGAGAGTGGGGCAGATAGAGAGAGTGAGAGTGGGGCAGACAGAGAGACAGTGAGAGTGGGGCAGATAGAGACCGAGAGTGGGGCAGAGAGAGAGTGAGAGAGAGAGTGAGAGGGGCAGAGAGAGAGAGAGTGGGTGTGGGGCAGAGAGAGAGAGAGAGCGGGGCAGAGTGAGAGTGGGGCAGAGAGAAAGAGAGAGAGAGTCGAGCAGAGAGAAAGTGAGAGAGAGTGGAGCAGAGAGAGTGTGAGAGTGGGGCAGAGAGAGAGAGAGTGTGAGGTGGCAGAGAGGGAGACAGAGTGAGAGTGGGGCAGAGAGAGAGTGAGTGAGAGTGGGGCAGAGAGAGAGTGAGAGAGAGAGTGGGGCAGAGAGAGAGTGTGTGAGAGTGGGGCAGAGAGAGAGAGTGTGAGAGTGGGGTAGAGAGAGAGTGAGTGGGAGTGGGGCCGAGAGAGAGTGGGGCCGAGAGACAGAGAGAGAGAGTGGGGCCGAGAGAGAGTGGGGCCAAGAGAGAAAGAGAGAGAGTGAGGCAGAGAGAGCCAGAGAGAGTAAGAGTGGGGCCGAGTGAGAGAGAGTGGAAGTGGGATAGAGAGAGTAAGTGGGAGTGGGGCAGAGAGATTGAGAGAGCGGGGCAGAGTGAGAGTGAGAGTGTGGCAGAGAGAAAGAGAGAGAGAGATTGGAGCAGAGAGAAAGAGAGAGTGAGTGGGGCAGAGAGAGAGAGAGTGTGAGAGGGGCAGAGAGAGAGAGAGTGTGAGAGGGGCATCGAGGGAGAGAGAGTGAGTGTGGCAGAGGGAGTGAGAGTGGGAGCGTGGCAGAGTGAGAGTGACAGTGGGGCAGAGAGAAAGAGAGAGAGAGTGGAGCAGAGAGAGAGAGTGAGTGAGAATGGGGCAGAGAGAGAGTGAGTGAGAGGAGAGAGAGAGTGTGAGAGGGGCAGAGAGAGAGAGAGTGAGAGTGGGGCAGAGAGAGAGTGAGTGAGAGTGGGGCAGAGAGAGAGTGAGAGAGAGAGTGGGGCAGAGAGAGAGTGTGTGAGAGTGGGGTAGAGAGAGAGTGGGGCAGAGAGAGAGAGTGAGAGAGTGGGGCAGAGAGAGAGAGTGAGAGAGTGGGGTAGAGAGAGAGAGAGTGGGGCAGAGAGAGAGAGTGTGAGAGTGGGGTAGAGAGAGAGTGGGGCAGAGATAGAGAGTGAGAGAGTGGGACAGAGAGAGATAGTGAGAGTGGGGCGGGGCAGATAGAGAGAGTGAGAGGGGCAGAGAGAGAGAAAGAGAGTGGGGAGATAGAGAGAGTGAGAGTGGGGCAAGAGAGAGTGAGTGAGTGTGGGGCAGATAGAGTGAGAGTGAGAGCGGGGCAAAGAGATAGAGAGAGTGGGACAGAGAAGGGGGGAGAGTGGGGCAGAGAGAAAGATAGAGAGAGTGGGAGGGGCAGAGGGAGAGAGTGGGAGGGGCAGAGAGAGTGAGAGTGGGGCAGAGAGAGACCGAGTGTGGGGCAGAGAGAGAAAGAGAGTGAGGCAGAGAGAGAGAGAGAGAGAGAAAGTGGGAGTGGGGCAGAGAGTGAGAGAGTGTGGCCGTAGAGAGAGAGAGTGAGAGTGGGGCATAGAGAGTGAGTGGGAGTGGGGCAGAGAGAAAGAGAGAGAGAGTTGAGCAGAGAGAGAGAGAGAGTGAGAGGGGCAGAGAGAGAGAGAGTGAGAGGGGCATAGAGAGTGACAGAGTGTGAGAGCGGCATAGAGGGAGACAGAGTGAGAGTGGGGCAGAGAGAGTGTGAGAGTGGGGCAGAGAGAGTGTGAGAGTGGGGCAGGCAGAGAGACAGAGAGAGTGAGACAGAGAGAGTGGGGCAGAGAGTGAGAGTGGGGCAGAGAGAGAGAGAGAGTAGGAGTGGGGCAGAGAGAGAGAGTGGGAGTGGGGTAGAGAGTGAGTGTGAGAGTGGGGCAGAGAGAGTGAGAGTAAGGCAGAGAGAGAGAGTGAGTGAGAGTGGGGCAGAGAGAGAGAGAGAGTGTGAGGGGCAGAGAGAGAGTGTGAGAGGGGCAGAGAGGCAGAGAGTGAGAGTGGGGCAGAGAGGGAGAGAGAGAGAGAGAGTGGGGCAGAGAGAGAGAGTGTGAGAGTGGGGTAGAGAGAGAGTGAGAGAGTAGGGCAGAGAGAGAGAGAGTGTGAGAGTGGGGTAGAGAGAGAGAGTGTGAGAGTGGGGTAGAGAGAGAGTGTGAGAGTGGGGCAGAGAGAGAGAGTGTGAGAGTGGGGTAGAGAGAGAGAGTGTGAGAGTGGGGTAGAGAGAGAGTGAGAGAGTGGGGCAGAGAGAGCTAGTGAGAGTGGGGCAGGGCAGAGAGAGAGTGAGAGTGGGGCAGAGAGAGAGAGAGTGTGGCAGAGAGAGAGAAAGAGAGTGGGGCAGAGAGAGTGAGTGAGTGTGGGGCAGAGAGGGAGACAGAGTGAGAGTAGAGCAGAGAGAGTGAGAGTGGGAGTGGGGCAGAGAGTGGGGCTGAGAGTGAGAGCGTGGCTGAGTGAGAGTGAGAGCAGGGCAAAGAGAGAGAGAGAGTGGGTCAGAGAAGGGGGAGAGTGGGGCAGAGAGAAAGATAGAGAGAGTGGGAGGGGCTGAGAGAGAGAGTGGGAGGGGCTGAGAGAGAGAGTGGGAGGGGCTGAGAGAG